>NC_058411.1:67016756-67021393 GCF_002201575.2 Neomonachus schauinslandi | reverse complement strand
CAGGAAGATCCTTACCACAGAGATAAAAGTGTTTAAAAAAAGAATCAGTTGGAGATGAAGAATGAAATAACTGAGATTAGAAACACACTTGATGCAATGAACAGCAGGCTGAAAAAGCATAGGAATGAAATAGTGACCTAGAAGATAAAATAATGGAAAATAAGCTAAACAAAAGAAAGAAGGCTTATGCAACATGAGAACAAACTTCTTTATCACTTTTAAATAAACATTTTATTTTAGAATGGTTTTAGATTTACAGGATTATTGCAAAGATAGTAGAGAATTCCAGTACACTCTACACTCAGTTGTTCCCTGTTATTAACATCTTACATTCATACATTTTTTGACAAAATTAGTGAAACAATATTAATGCATTATTATGAGTTAAGTTCATTTTTTAGGTGAGCCTTGGTGGCTTAGTCAGCTAAGCATCCTTGATTTCAGGTCATGATCTCAGAATTGTGAGATTGAGTCCTTCAACAGGCTCCATGCTGGGCGTGGAGCCTGCTTAAGATTCTCTCTCTCTCCCTCTCTTTCTGTCTCTCTGCTGCCCCCCCCTGCTAAAAAAAAAAGTCCACTTTTTAATACACCTAAAAATTTTTATTGTATACCTGTTATATTTATAATGTTAGAGTTAAAAGACTCCTAGAGATGTTACTTCAACCTGTTCTCTGACCAACAGTAAATCAGCAGTAGACAAAGATAAAATAACTTTTTTAAAGATTTATTATTTAAGAGAGAGGGAGTGTGTGAGTGTGGGGGGAGCAGAGGGAGAGAGAGAGAGTGAGACTCAAGTAGACTCCCTGCTGAGTGTAGAGCCCTATGCAGGGCTTGAGCTCATGACCCTGAAATCATGACCTGAGTCAAAACCAAGAGTCCAACACCTAACTGACCGAGCCACCCAGGAGTCCTAAGATAAAAATTTTTTATGTCTAAAATACGTATGTTTGATTAGAGACAAAGTTTTAGTTTCCTTATTCAAAGGCCAGAATTATTTTCTTATGCCTGGCAGGACTGGTTACATGTTTAAATGACCTGCTCTTTCCTTTGAACAATTAATTGATGAATTAACTCAATGTAAAATTCCCACTGTTATCTTAACATCTCTCTCAAATTTCTTTAATTGTAAAATTTGACTAGTATTTTTTTTTTTTGCTTCTTGCCTTTGAAAAGCTGAACCATTTTCCATATGCTTATCTACAGAAGCCACTCATCACCCTTCTCACCACGCCATTCTCCAGTTTTCGATCATGTTCCACACTAAATGAAGAAAACCAAAACTCCAATAGTAGACTAAAATTTGGCTCCTTCTTTCTGAGCTTTTGAACCTTGTAGCTTTTTTTTTAGTCTCTATTTACAATTGCTTTCTCTTGCCAACCTTCTACCTTCCACCTCTTCATTATCATCACTATTCTCTGGGATCCTCCTCTCTTGCCCCAGGGTCAATTTCAGTGTTAACATGAAGTGACAGATTATTGTCACCAGAATCGTTAGCAGTGGCAGCATCTTTTTCTCAGTACATCACAGTCTAACATATACTTTTCTTTTTTTTTTTTTTTTTTAAATTTTTTTTTTTTTTTTAAGATTTTTATTTATTTGAGAGAGAGAGAATGAGAGAGAGCGAGTACATGAGATGGGGGAGGGTTAGAGGAAGAAGCAGGCCCCTAGCTGAGCAGGGAGCCCGATGCGGGACTCGATCCAGGGACTCCAGGATCATGACCTGAGCCAAAGGCAGTCGCTTAACCAACTGAGCCACCCAGGCGCCCTAACATATACTTTTCTGATGGTTTGCCTTCTCTCAGACTTTTAAGTTTAGAATACATTTTTGTGCAAATAGCCTTCTGAAATTTTAGAGATAGAACATTTATGCAATTCTAGATTAGGAATGACTACATCGTGCCATCCATCTATCTTCAATATTATCCATGGGATAATATTCCTTACAGATAATTTATTTAATTACTATATAAGTGGGGTTATATTAATATAAAGAATTAAGAAGAAAGTGGAAACTAATTAATTTAGATTGGTGATGTGCAATTCTGCATCAATAGAATATGATGATTCTATTATATAAATATTATGTATTTACATATACATAAAATACATAAAATATGTTACATATAAATTTAAAAAATTATGTATATATTCATTCCCCTCCCCATGTATTTCCAGATTCCACTTGCAAGCAGCTATGAGAATTGAGACCTGGAATCTTTATTTAGAAAAAGCTCTTCAAATGATTTAATGATAGCTATGTTCATTAAGCACTAGTTTAGGGGTAACTATTTGTAATTCCAAAGTCAAATAGTCACCTCAACCATGCTATTATCTACAGAGTATGGATATTCCAGTATGCACTGAAGATATCTGAGAAGAATTTTTTTCCCCCCTGCAGTTACCTCTGGTCCCAAGGTCTTCCTTTCTCTGAAGTAATTCAGTTTAGGGGTATCTCACCATCTCACATGTGTGGCTATTATTCCTTACTGCATAAACACAGATGTAGAATGAAACCCTTTTCCTTCTTTTATAAACACATGCACCCACACAAACATATATACACAGAAGACATTTGTGTATTAAATTTTATTGAATATCTACTTACGTAATAAGAAATTACAGCAAACAAATAATGGAAAGATAAATATTTAACAATTTTCTTGAAGAAGAAACCATTAATTTCCCTCATCTATTTTGTGGTTTGGGCTCTGATCTTCTGCCAATTATTAGTCACCTTTTCAGTCTTCTATCAGTCTTCCTTTCCATAAAGAAAACAAAATCCTCTTTATTTTTTGTGAAATTATGATGTTTCCTAAATATGTGTCCTATAAAGTATCTACCCTTGGATGATATTTCAGGTCAAGTGTGCAGCTTACTAGAGAATCAGTACCATGATAGCTGTGAATGAGCTTATTAGTTTTGCATGTCAAATACCTTACGAACACATTCTATTTTTAAAGTTTTTATTTAAGTTCCAGTTAACATACAGTGTAATATTAGTTTCAGGTATACAGTATAGTGATTCAACACTTGGATACATCACCCAGTGCTCATCATGACAAGTGCACTTCTTAATCCCTATCACTTATTTCACCCATCCTCCAACCCACCTCCCCTCATAACCATCAGTTTGTTCTCTATGGTTAAGAGTCGGCTTCCTTGTTGCGCCTCTCTTTTCCCCTACTTTTCTCATTTGTTTTGTTTTTAAATTCCTCATATGCGTAAAATCATATGGTATTTGTCTTTCTCTGACTGACTTATTTAGCATATTATTGTACTCCCTAGCCCCATCTATGTCATTGCAAAAGGCAAGATTTCTTTTTTTCATAGTGGAATAATATCCCCTTGTATATGTGTATATGTATATATCTATAAACACATACCACATCTTCTTTATCCATTCACCAATAGATGGGCACTTGTTCTGTTTCCATAAGTCAGCTATTGTAGAAAATGCTGCTATAAACATTGGGGTGCATGTATCCCTTTGATTTGGAATTTATGTAGTAGTATACCTGGTAGTGCAATTGCTGAGTCAGAGGGTAATTCTATTTTTAGTTTTTTGAGGAATCTCCATACTGTTTGCCAGAGTGACTGCACAGTTTGCATTCCCACCAACAGTGCAAGAGGTTTCCCCTTTCTCCACATCCTCACCACTACCTGTTGTTTCTTATGTTGTTGATTTTACCCATTCTGACAGGTGTGAGGGTGATAGCTCATTGTAGTTTTGATTTGCATTTCTCTGATGATAAGTGATGTTGAGGATCTTTTCATGTGTCTGTTGGCCATCTGAATGTCTTCTTCGGAAAAATGCTTATTTATGGCTTCTGCCCATTTTTAATTGGATTATTTATTTTTTGGGTGTTGAGCTTTATAAGTTCTTTATGTATTTTTGATATTAACCCTTTATCAGATATGCATTTGCAAATATCTTCTTCCATTCAGTAGGTTGCCTTTTAATTTTATTAATTGTTTCCTTCACTTCTTCCTTGCTGATTATTTCTTGATGTTGTCTGATTGCTGTGGCTAGAACTTCCAATACTATGTTAAGTAAAAGTGGCAAAAGTGGTCATCCTTGTCTTATTCCTGATGTTAGGGGAAAAGCTGTCAGGTTTTCCCTATTTAGGATATTAGCTGTGGATTTTTCATATATGGCTTTTATTATACTGAGGTATATTCCCTCTAAACCTAATTTGTTGAGGATTTTTTTAAATCATGAATCAATGTTGTACTTGGTCAAATTCTTTTTCTGCAGCTATTGAAAGGACCATATGGTTTTTATCCTTTCTTTTATTAATGTGATGTATCATGTTGATTGATTTGTGAATACTGAACCACCCTTGCAACCCAAGAATGAATTCCACTTGATTGTGATGAATGATTTTTCTTAATGTACTCTTGGATTTGATAGGCTAGACTTCTTGCATCTATGTTCATCAGAGATACTGGCCAGTAGTTCTCTGTTTTTGTGGTATCTTTATTTGGTTTTGGCATCAGAGTAATGCTGGCCTCATAGAATGAAATTAGAGGTTTTCCTTTCCTTTCCTTTTCCTTTCTTTTCTTTTTTCTTTTCTTGTTCTTTTCTTTTCTTTTCTTTCTTTCTTTCTTTCTTTCTTTCTTTCTTTCTTTCTTTCTTT
>NC_058411.1:67014030-67016746 GCF_002201575.2 Neomonachus schauinslandi | reverse complement strand
TTTCTTTCTTTCTTTCTTTCTTTCTTTCTTTCTTTCTTTCTTTCTTTCTTTCTTTCTTTTCTTTCTTTCTTTCTTTAATAATTTGAGAAGAATATATATTAACTTTTCTTTAAATGTTTGGTAGAATTCCCCTGTGAAGCTGTCTGGTCCTGGACTTTGGTTGTTGGGAGTTTTTTGATGACCAATTCAATTTCATTGCTGGTTATCAGTCTGTTTAAATTTCCTATTTCTTCCCATTTCAATTTTGATAATTTATATGCTTCTATGAATTTATCCATTTCTCCTAGGTTGTCCAATTCATTGGCATACAGATTTTCATAATGTTCTCCTATGGCTGATTCTATTTCTGTGGCACTGTGATCTCTCCTCCCTTATTTATGGTTTTATTTATTTGGGTCCTTTCTCTTTTTGATAAGTCTGGTGAGAGGTTTATCAATTTTATTCATTTTTCAAAAATGATCTCCTGGTTTTATCAGTCTATTGTTTTTTTTTTTTAGTTCATATATCATTTATTTCTGCTCTAATCTTTATTATTTCCTTCCTTCTGCTGGCTTTAGGCTTTATTTGTTGTTCTTTTTCTAGCTCCTTTAGGTGTAAGGTTAGGTTGTTAATTTGAGGTTTTTCTTGCTTTTAATGTAGTCCTGTTTTGCTAAATACTTACCTTTTAGGACTACTTTTGCTGCATCCCAAAGGTTTTGAACCATTGTGTTTTCATTTTCATTTGTTTCCCATATATTTTTAAATTTTGTCTTTGAATTCCTGGTTGACCCATTCATTGTTTAGTAGCTTGTTATTTAACCTCCATGTATTTGTGGTTTTTCAAGATTTTTTCCTGTGGTTGACTTCTAGTTTCATGGCATTTTGATCAGAAAAGGTGCATGGCCTGACTTCGATCTTCTGGTATTTTTTGAGGCCTGTTTTATGGCCTAATATGTGATCTATTCTGGAGAACGTTCCATGTGCACTTAAGAAGAATGTGCATTCTGCTGGTTTAGAATGGAATGTTGTGAATACATCTGTTAAGTCTGTCTGATCCATTGTGCCATTAAAAACCATTGTTTTGTTGTTAATTTTCTGTTTAGATGATCTGTCTGTCCATCGATGTAGGTGGGATGTTTAAGTCCCCTGCTCTAATTGTATTATTCACAATTAGTTCCTTTATGTTTGTTTTTAGCTGTTTTATGTATTTGGATGCTCCCATGTTGGGTGCATAAATACTTACAATTACAATATTTTCTTGTTAGGTTGCCCCCCCTTATTATTATATAGTGTCCTTCTCTGTCTCTTGTTTATAGTCTTTTTAACCTACACTTTGTCTAATATAAGTATTGCTACCTGGCTTTCTTTTGGCATTCACTTACATGATAAATATTTCTCCATCCCCTCACTTTAAATGTGCAGGTGTCTCTCAGTCTGAAATGAGTCTCTTGTAGGCAGCATACAGATGGGTCTTGACTTTTTATCCACTGTGTCATCCTGTATCTTGTGATTAGAGCATTTAGTCTATTTACTTATATATACTTATGGATAGATATGTACTTATTGCCATTTTATTACCTGTTTTGTAGTTGTTTCTGGAGATTTCTGAACATGTCTGGTCTTTTTCATATTTTGCTAACTTTCTTTAGTGATTTATTCAGATTTCTTTCTCTTTATTGAATGTTTATTTGTGGTTTTTAAAAAGTTTTTATCTAAATTCCAGTCAGTTAACATACAGTGTTATATTAGTGGTTTTTGGCATATGGTTACTATTAGGTTTTTGTATAACCTCTTCTGCATATAGGAGTCTATATTAAGTTGTTGTTCATTGAAGTTCGAGCCCATTCTTTTCTCCTCTCCTCCCCACATTTTAGGTATATGTTATTATATTTATATATATTTTTTGTGAATTCTTTGACTGATTATTTAGAGAAATATTAGTATTTCCTACTCGTGTGTTTCCTACTTTCATACTGTCACTTTTGGTTCTTCTTTCCTCTGAAAGAGTTCCTGCATGACTGGTTTAGTGGTCCTGAACTCCTTTAGTTTTTGTTGGTCTGGGAAACTCTTCATCTCTCCTTCTATTCTGAATAGATAGCCTTGCTGAATAGAGCACTCTTGGCTGCAAGTTTTTGCCTTTCAGCACTTTGCTTATATTATGCCACTTTCTTTTGGCTTTCACAGTTTCTGTTGAAAATCTCCTGCAAGCCATATGGGTTTTTCCTTGAAAGTTACTGACTTCTTTTGTTTTGCTGCTTTTAAGATTTTTTTTTCTTTATCAGTATATTTTGCAAATTTAGTTACAATATACCTTGGTGTGGACCTGCTTTTGTTGGTTTTGATGGGAGTTCTCTGTGCCTTCCTGAGGATTTGGATGTCTGTTTCCTTCCCCAGATTAGGGACGTTTTTAGCTATTATTTCTTGAAATAAACTTTCTGCCCCCTTCTCTCTCCTCTTTCTGGGACTCCTATAATACAAATGTTATTACATGTGATGGAGTCACTGAGTTCCCTAAGTCTATGTTCCCAAGTCCTGTTGCATCATTCTTTTTTTCTCTCTTTTGTTCAGTTTCATTGCTTTCCATTACTTCATCTTCTAGGTCATTAATTCATTCCTCTGCTTCTTCCAGCCTGCTGTTCATTGCATCAAGTGTGTTTCTAATCTCATATATTGTGCTCTTCATCTCCAATTGATTCTTTTTTTAAACACTTTTATCTCTGTGGTAAGGATCTTCCTG
>NC_058411.1:66854181-67011030 GCF_002201575.2 Neomonachus schauinslandi | reverse complement strand
TTTGTGAAATGGGACCTAACACCAACTCCATCAGAACCAAGGCCCTGCAGAACTCTCTGGTGGGGAGAGGTGGTGTGGGTAAGGGTTTGTGCTGGTCTTCTGGGGGAGGAGCCTGCCACTCTGGGACTAAGGCAAACTGGACTAAGAAGGGCAGTTCCACTGGAGCACAGGGGGTGGGGGTAAGTGTAAGCAATTTAGGCAGCCAGTGTTGGTGCTGAGCTGTTTCCCTTAGGTGGCTCTGTGTTTATGCTGTGCAGTGGAGAAGGGAGATGGTGCTGGGTAGTTCCTTTGTTCCTGGAGAGGTATTTTCATGAATGCTGCCTCTCAGAGACATGGTCTGAGAAGAGCAAATAATCCCCCTACTGTGTGTTCCAGATGCACTTTGGATTGCTGTTTCCATACTGTCTGCCCCAGGTTGTTTGGTTTTCTTCTCTCCAGAAGCAGCACAGTGCCTTCTGGCTCTATCCTAGCCCAGACCTTTGAACTCTAGGCTATAAGCCTCGCTGGTCACAAGAACTCATGAAATTCAGCCCATTTCATTTTCCAAGCCAGTGGCTGTGGGGGAATGTTCTCCTTGTGAATTCCTTTGTATGCTCTTCTCTCTCTTTCTCTCTTTCCTCTCCCTTTCTCTCTTTCCTCTCCCTCCCTCCTTCTCATCTTCCTCTCCTTCCCTCCTCCTCCCCCTCCCTCCCCCTCCCTCCTCCTCCCTCCCTTTTCCTCCATCCCTTTTCCATAACCATGGCTCCCTCCCCTCCACAGCAACCAGGATCCATTTCTCCCCTAGCCCATATTTCCATACTTCCTACCTTCTTCAGTGTGGCCTCTTCTCTCCCTTTTGTTATGGAATTTGTTTGGTCAGTCTTTAGGTAGATTTCTTGGGTATTTAGGATAATTTGATATTTATCCACCTGTATTTATGGGAGGAGCTGAGCCTCCGGTCCTCTTACTCTGCTGCCGCCTTCCTTAGGGTCATCCACATTCCTTTTTTTAATCCCTCATGAAAACGCTGTGAGCTAAATGTGTTTTCTCATTGTGCAGATAAGGAAACTGAAGTACCAATAGTTGAAACAAATAGAAGCAGTCACGCATTTGTTAAAATGTTTGAGGATAAGAATTTGCAGTCAAATACAACTCCAAAGCCCAGATTCCTTTTACATCTACACTTCACTTCTTCAGACGTTTAAAATGATTCTTCTGGTGCTACTTCCCACCACCAATTGTGCTTAAGCCTGCTGAGCATGTAATGGACAGAGCAGCATATTTCCCAGGAAAGTTGAAGCAATCTGGACAGTGGCAGGAATGCAAATTGGCAAAATTAATGGCGATGACCAAGAGTATTTGTTGCCATTTTGATAGATGTAGCAGCTACTGGCATTAATTCATTTGTAGACTTTGCACCTGTACCAACTACTAGTATTAACACCATCCAAAACGGGTTGGATGATGGGGCTAGAATTATGAATATGACAAAACTTCTTGTTCCACTACAACTGCCTGGATAGGTATTATGTGGTCACCATACGCTCTCCTAAATTAGAACTTTTATGTATTTATAAGCAACACAGTTTCTCTTTGCAAAGAACAACTCTTTGTTTTAGGGTTCCATTGTACATAACTGATCCAAGGATCCGATTTGTACTCTATGATCTTTAGTAACAACCCAAACACAGATGAATAAGCTCCAGTCCATCAAGAAATGTACCATTTTAGAGAGATCTGGAGAAATCTTACTTCTTTATATGATTAAAGGTTCTGAAAATAATTTAGTTTAACTGACCACTTTGCCTTATATTCAATTTTACATGAAGCTTGTGAATATTCTTATAATACAAATTCATAGGAGGTTATTTTGCTAACATATAAGCAAAACATTAGGTATGCTTGGGAGATTTCCTCAAATAAATCTTGACTTTAAAATTAGTATTTTTAAAAAGAATTTGCAATTATAACAATGAAGCATCTATTAGAAATAATGTTTCATGATAAGATTAAAAACACTTGTGCAACATTTTCATTTTTCTTCTGGCTATTCTTATTTTCTCTGTAGTTTTCATAGCTAGCTATCATAGTATATAGGAGAGATCAATGTTGTTTCTCCATGTCATATATGATGGTTACGCTAGGTAAGCAATTTGATGAGGGTTACATAGACTTCAGAATCTCTGCAGGAGCACAGAGCTATAAAGTGCTTGGTACAATGTCTGACCCACTCAATAAACCCTGAGTAATTGATAGCTATTACTGCTGAATATTTGACTATATATAGCACTTGTTTTTCTTTTTTATAGAAATCTAGAACTAAAGAAAATATACACCTTTAATGAAGAAATAAACTATGTATAAATTCCATACCTAGAAATTGAATTTCCTTCTGTTCAGATAGTGTTCCTTTTATTAACTATCATGATACCTGTTTAGATAACCTAAATGTAAGAAGCTTATGATTTTTCTACATCTTACACTATATGGATGGGTAACTGTTCACTCTTAACCATTTCCTTTAGAATTGTTTTACAGTTGAAAGAACTTTAGGTTAATTGGAGTTATTAAAGTTAGTTAATGACACATTAAATTCAAAGGAACTGCAAGGTATTTTCACACACGTAGATTCAGCACTCATCTCTCAGGTAGTTTTTCTTTTTCTAATACTGGCCATAGAGCAGACATTTTCATTATAACACTGTAGCCATTTGTTGAACTTTACTCCCATTTAACAGGCAGATGTAGAATTTTATTTTTTGCTAACAAAAGCAAGATGGGAAGTCATCTTCGAAATGAGTGACTATTGACAGCTTCTACAAACAGCCACTGTGTTTCTGCAGCTGGTGACAATGCCTAACGCTGCAGCTCCATAGACTTGTACTGGCTGGGGTCCAGCCTGCCTGTTGGATTTCAAAGAACCCATCTGGGTAATGCTCCCTTGAAACTGACCTGAATGGAGATCACAGACTGGCACAGTCCTTCAGATTCTAGGTATTGTGCACCTTTATAAATGGCAGGCCATGACACTGACAAAAGAAAAAATATATTATCTGTATTGACAGATTCTTTTCTATTGTTACAGATGTGAAAGAAGAGATAGAAATCAAAATAAAGAGCCAAAAATAGAAAAATCCTTTGTCTTGAACATAAATTGTTTATATTTTATGCTTATGTTCATAAAAATTTTTTTCCCAAAGATTTTCATTTAAATTAGGGATTTAAACAGCATTGTGTTAGGAGATGGGATACTTACATGAAGAAAAACTGTTTTATAGTTTAGATATTACTCTCCACGTATTATCATCAGCTTTAGTGTGGCATTAGATGAAAAGTTAGGAAACATGATTATGTACAACTTTTTGTTTAATTGCAAAGTAATGAATATTTGCATGCTTTATTCCTCTGCCTTAAGGAATGTAGGAGAAGCTGCAGAAGGTTTCTTGAGTTAAGCCCTGGTAAGCCATCATTCAGGAAGAACAGTGCAGGTCTCCAACCTTTAAAAGCTACTGCAGCCTGCCTATGAGCAATCAATATATAAAGTCTCTTAAGCTCCATGAGTTATTTCCTGGGAGCCTCATTACATGACATAACATCAAAAGTCAGGGAGCAATTTTCTCACCAAAAAAAACATACTTAGAAAAATTTTGGCTCAAGAGGCAGAGAGTAACAAGACTTACCCCACTGTGGCTTCCTATTGACCATAGTCACTGCCTCTATCAGTCAAGATAGGCTAGGTTATATGGTAGTACCTAATCCATTCAAATTCCTCCTGGCTTATATCAGTGGAGATGTATTTCTTAAATTACATGGGTATTTTAGGTACAGTGTGGTATGCATTTGGGTTTTCTTCCTACTGGAAAACAGGGTCAGTCTGAAATGTTGGTTATTGTATCAGAGGGAAAAGAAGATAAAAGCTAACTATGATATTGCTCTGAAAGTTTCTGCTCAGAAGTGACCTGTTACTGTTGCTTACATTTTATTGACTAAAGCAAGTCACCATGAAGCCCCAGTTAACATTTTCTAAATGGTACAAAAATGACAAGCCATTTTTTTCTAGTTCAAGGTGTTTTTAGGCTAGCATTATGCCCAGGTGCCTGAGAGAAACAAATGTAAATCATTTTCAGAGGATAAATTTTCATTTCAGGTCCTTATGAGGTCAGACCTTCAAATAACTTTTCAAAAGAGATGGTCAGTTCAGTCAGATATTACCAAGAACAAAGGAAAAGCTGTGAGAACCAATGAACAAAAAACCCAACCTAGCATAAGCAGATTCCTAAAACTTCAGATATCTAAATGATCACAGTAATGTAAAGAATGTAAAGTGAGTTTACAATGTTTGAGAAAAAAAAAAAACTAGTGTGAAAACATGTGCAGGAAATAGTAACACACCACTTTTAAAATTTTAAGGAGAATTTGAAAAAAAAAATTAAAATAGTTTCCAAAGATGAGAAAATAATTTTACCTTGATTCACAATAAAACTAGCAAACTAGGAATAGAAAAGGATTTACTTAACCTGGAAAATGGTGACTTCAAATTCCTAAAATAACCTTCTTTATATATGTTGATACATGGAGGGCTTTCTCTTTAAGACCAGGAGTACAGCAAAGATGCTTATTCACACTGTATCAATTATACGTTGTATTGGAGGTAGTAGCCAGGTCATTAAGAAAAGAAAAAGTAAGTGGATTAGGGGGAAAAAAAAACCCATCTGCCATTATTTGCAGATAATGTAACTGGGTTTGCAGAAAATCCAGTACACCTTTAGAAAGAAATTTACTAACTTAAATGATAGCAATTTTTAAGATACACAGTTAATATCTTAAAATCAACTAAATTCCTGTAATCCAATTATATCCTATCAATAGCATAAAACATAGAATAATTTGGGGCGCCTGGATGGCTCGTCAGTTAAGTGTCTGCCTTCAGCTCAAGTAATGATCCTGGAGTCCTGGGATCTAGCCCTGCGTGGGTCTCCCTGCCCAGTGGGGAGTCTATTTCTCCCTCTCCCTCGGCCCCTCCCTGCTTCATGCTCTCTCTCTCTCTCACTTTCTCTCTCTCCAATAAAATCTTTAAAAAAAAATAGAATAATTTTACTAACCATTTTACTGTTGATTAGCATCAACTTTATAAATTACATAGAAGTGAATTTAACAGAAATCACACATAAGAAAAATTACTTTAAAATACAGAAAAACGGGCACCTGGGTGGCTCAGTTGGTTGGGCATCAGCCTTGGCTCAGGTTATGGTCCCAGGATCCTGGGATCAAGTCCCACATTGGACTCCTTGCTTAGTGGGGTACCTACTTCTCCCTCTCCCTCTGCTTGCTGCTCCTCCAGCCTGTGATCTCTCTGTCTCTCTCTGTGTCAAATAACTAAGTAAAATTTTTTTAAAAAATAAGGTAAAATAAAATAGAGAAAAACATTAAAGAAGATATAAACAGTAAAATTTATTTTCTTGCTATGGAAGACTTAATATTGTATAGTTATCAGTTCTTCCTAAAATGTTCTATGGAGCCAATGCATTCTAAATCAGAATCTCAATTGGTTTATTTTTATGGACCTGACAAGCTGATTTTAAACTTACATAAAATCCTTAAGGATCAAGAATAACTAAGACACTATTCTGAAAAAAAAAAAAAAAAAGAGGTTGGAGGACTTAGCCAAATAGATGTAAAAATTTAGTAGAAAGCTGTAATACTGTCAGTGTGTTATTCATGTAGAGATACAGAAGATCCAGAAACTCATCCATAATATATTGACATATATATTATTACTTCCTAGGGCTGTTAAAAAAGTACCACAAGAAAATTTATTGCCTCACTGTTCTATTGGCTAAATCTGAAATCAAGATATTGGCAGGGGCATACTCTGTGTGAAACCTGTGGAGGAATCCTTTCTTAACTCTTACTAGTTTCTTAGAGTTGGCTGGCAATTTTTGGTGACCGTGGCTTGTAGATGCTTCAGTCCAATCATTTGGCTTCACATGACATTCTTCCTGTATCTTTATCTTCACATGGCCATCTTCTTATAAGGATACTAGTTATGTTGTATTAGTGCTCCAGCCTACTCTACTAGGACATCAGCTTAACTTGTTACACCTGCAATGTTCCTATTTCCAAAAAAAGTCTGAAGGTATGGGGGCTTAGAACGTAAACATAAGAATATCTGGGGGACTCAGTTCAACCCATAACAATAACATTCAAAGAATTCCTTAAGATTTCTTAACACACTCAGTATGTTGAAGGAATATGGCTAGTCTGGAAATGTGGTGAGTGCCCTTATTGTTTAGAAGCGAACATTTTTCAACAGCATGACATTGTATTCCCTAGCTGCCTTTGCTTGCCTTCTATTAACAGAAATCAGCAAGATATAGTATGTGTCTCAAACAACAAAAGTGGTGATTTAAAAAATTGTTTACTGACTCACCACAGATAATGAGGTCAAAGAGAAAAGTTAAAGCACAATACTGCCGTTAAATAATAATTTGTCTCAACCTTCCATCTGGGAGAGATATATGAGCAGTTTGTTCTGCCCGATATTGGAATTTTACCGACAAGATAAGTAAGTGAATTATTGAGGAGGTTTTTGTTTTTTGTTTTTTTTTAAATAGGACATTTTCAAAGTTTTGGATATGATTGTCCAATTTGATTATTTTTAGGTGTTATTTAAAAAAATAAGAATACTTTCAAAATAACAAAAAGTAAACCACCTCCTTTAGATTAGAGCATGTAATTGGAAAAATGAACGTATTAGTCAGGTAAAACTTTCGAATATCCATGACACGTTAATGGTTTTCCATTTAGCTTCAAATATATTTGAAAGAGAAAATTCAACAACACTCAATCATCCACCCACCCTACCCCAACCAGAATAAATTGTGATATTTCCTCACCATCTCACTTGCTAAACTTACTTCATTATGGTAACTGAACTGCACTGCATTTTCCTATGTTATATGGACATAATGATAATGCCTTTTGCTTAGAGCATTGTAACTCTGTATATCCTTTGATTTAATTTTTTTTTATTATAGTCAAACTTAGCAAGTAATCCTATATTTTCTGGTCACCTACATTTGGTCTTAGGAATCTTAGGCTACTCTCCTAGAACTGTTTAAACTAATACCTAAAAGTAATATGACATCAGCCAATTAGATCTACCAGCAACTACTGATTTGAAAACACCAATTTTAGCACCATTAAAAGATAATCATAACCTTCTGTACTCCAGCTTGACTCTGACTTTCACTTTCTCTTACAGAGATTTATATTCTAATCACTTTACTTCAAAAACTTTAGAAATGATATGCTTTAAAAAACTTTTGGAACTTTGTTGTTGTTGTGTTGTTTTTTCTTATTTAATGGGAAAATATTTCCACTGATCAACTTAGGCTTTGAAAATCTTTTGTATTATCTTAATGATTTTAACTCTAACAACCAATTCTGTGTTTAATCTTTACCTACAGACATTAATTTATTATATCCCTTTGGGTATTTTACAACCATTATTACATCTTTGCAAATCCCTTGGTCAAGAAAGCAGTTCTTTAATCTTCTTGCTAATTATCTTATATTTAATTATGGTGAAATCATGGTTGGATATGTTATTTTGTTTATCTTTTTCTTTTTTAAAATCTAGTTCTGCAGGACTTTGAGAAACCACATTAAGGGAATTTTTCCCGTTAGTCAGGAGTCCTTGGTGCATTCAGCCAGTATGTATATAAAGTTTAGTGTTTTGTGGCTATTATTACGGTTTGCATTTTATGTTTTCAGGATAGAAATCGAAGGTATGACCAATGCAAATGAGGCATTTGTAGAAGAAAAGGGGTAGGAATGCCAGATTAAACACATGACACCCAATTAAATTTGAATTTCACATAAACAATGAATGATAGATGTTTTTAGTGTAAATATAACCCATACATTTTTACCATGCTATGTTTGATGCAAATATAACATGGGACCTGAAAAAATCATTCACTTAAAATTGTCTGAAACAACCTCACTATTTAGGGTGGGGAGAAAATAAACAACACGCTGAGCTAACTTTAGAAATGAATGGAATCTCTGACTCAGTCCATGAAAAACTACACATAATCCCTATAGTCAAGTTGGTGAAGTTGTTTTCCTTGGCAATAGGTTAACAAATGTGATACCAATATACACTGGAATTAAACTCTTAAATGAATGGATGACAGTTGCTGGCAACAGTTTTCTCACTGTTGGAGTCAGAGATTACAATAAGGGGAGAAGGTTAGAAAGATCATGTGCTAACATATCTAAGGAGAAACATCAGTATGGATTCATGTTCACCTCTTTTTTGGTGTTGAGTTATTTATGCATTGTAGATATGAACCTTCTGTTGGATATATCATTTGCAAATATCTTCTCCCATTCAGTAGGTTGCTTTTTCATTTTGTTGATAACTCCTCCACTTTTAAGAACCCTTGTAGTTAATTGGGCCCAACTAGAAAATCCAAGATAATCTTCGTATTTTGAGGTCAGTTGATATCTGTGAGAGTTCTGATCGTGCCTACCACATCATTCAAGGACATAGAATATAACTTCCCTACCCCTTGAGTGTGGTCTGTGCACAGTGGCTTCCTGCCAAAGAGTATATTATGGAAAGAGAGTAAATAACTTTACTGTTGGATAAACCTCATCCATGTTTCCTCAAAAACATGATGAAGATTAACATTAACAATGATGTCAAGTTGACAGTATGTATCCTTGATGTGATGTTATGAAAATGAGATTTTACCTCTGTGGTCTTCCTCCCCAAAATGCAGAACTTTAGTTTAATCACAAGAAAAATGTGAGACACATTTCAACTGAGAGGCATTTTACAAAACTTCTGAACAGTGCTTCTAAAAAATGCCAAGGTCATCAAAAACAAGAAAGCCTGAGAAGCTGTCATAGCCAAGAGGAGGGTAAAGAAATACGATGAATAAACATAATGTGTATCCTGGATGAAATCCTGGTACAGAAAAGGGGCATTAGGAAAAACTTAGGAAATATGAAGGAAGTATGGACTTTAGTCAATAATAGTATGTCAATATTGGCTCATTAGTTATAAAAATTGTGCCATACAAATATAAGATGCTTATAATAGGGGAAACTTAGTGTGAGTGTGTAGAAACTCTTTTTAGATTCCACCTATAAGTAAAATATTATGGGATTTGTCTTTCTGTGTCTGACTTATTTTAGTTAGCTTTACATCCTCGAGGCCCATCCATATTGTCACAAATATATTCACAATTTTTCCATAAATCTGAAACTGTTCTAAAATTAAAGTTTTCTTTTAAATGACATGTAAAGCCATAAATATGCTGCTAGGGAAGCCAAGTGAAGTACCTAACCCAATGTGAAAGTTTGTAAACATCGCCTCCTTCTAGGAGTTAGCTTATGAAGAGAATGTTGTGGGATGAAAAAAAGTAAGCTATGTGAGTCCCGATGCTATTCCAGATAGAGAGGATATTAACTCATGAGATGGCATGTCTGAACTCAACCAGGGCTATCTAAATAATGGCAAATGAGACAGAATCATGAAACAGAGTTTAGTGAGAGAGTATGAAGTAAAAGCAGGAGAGTAGGAGGAAACAAATGGGGGCCCAATGTTAAGGAGTTTTGGATTAGGTACTGTAAGGGAATACAACTTATTTCCAATTAAGAAGAAAAACAAAACTAAAACCACAGCCTCCTTTGACAGAGGTGTATACTTATGTTCAACCGTAAATCCAACCCATTGAGGTTTAAGCCGCTTCTGCTTCATTTGTCTTCAGTAAAGCAACTTGAGTCAAACACTGAGTCACTTGAAAAACTAGACCTTCCATATATTTATTTCCCTCATCAGTGGTTCCCTCACACCCAGCCTAGCCAAACAACAGGCCTATATGTGGCTGGATACCTGTTTCAAAGCCTAAAGTATTTCCTCTCTGGCTCTTGAAGAAGCATTTGCTGATCCTATCCTAGAAATGACTTTCCTTTACTAAAAAGTGACCTAGAAATCAACAGTGTAAATTATATTAAAATATAGGTTTTCCCTATTATCTAAACATCTGGAATATTTTATTTACATAGGCTTGCAAATTCTGTTTGCTGGCATGAAGCATATTAGGTTTTCGTCCTTATTTGTTCCATAATGCTCTTGCAATAATATCATCATGAAGGGATTACTAAAGTCACTATTTTTGATAAACTAACAAAAGGAATAATGGTTTCTAGAAGAATGAATGAAGAAAATAATGAAAATGAATAAAAGAATGAAGAAAACTACATTTTATGTTCAGAGAGGAGTTCTAGATTTCTAGGACATGTGATGTTCTCATATTTTACAAAGCCAGATTTCTAAACGAATGTTCTAAGGAGGAACTTGATGATTCATACTTGTGTTCTTTCTCCGCTAATACCTACTGAAGGTAATTCAAGGAATCTCAATATGGGAACTGCCGCTGCCCTTCAGTGGGAATAACTTTTGCTTGATTTATATATAGACTGGAGGGTGGGCAACTTGGAACATAAAACAAGATGCAGAAATAGAATCTCTTTCCCCACTGAAAACCAGTAATAATTATGTATACATACATGTGTGTATGTACTACATATATACATGTATTTATATATTTACATATAATTATGAGAAAATATTTTTACTATTTTCTGTCCTGACCAGTTACTGTATTTATTTTTTTCTTTTTTTTTTTTTTAAAGATTTTATTTATTTATTTGACAGAGAGAGTGAGAGAGTACAAGCAGGGAGGAGTAGTAGAGGGAGAGAGAGAAGCAGGCTTCCCGCTGAGCAGGGAGCCTGACGCGGGGCTCAATCCCAGGACCCTGAGATCATGACCTGAGCCAAAGGCAGACGCTCAACCAACTGAGCCACCCAGGCGCTCTAGATTCTGCTTTTTTAAACTGAAATAAACATTTTTTAAAAGGATTTTATTTATTTATTTGACAGAGAGAGAGAGACGGCAAGAGAGGGAACACAAGCAGGGGGAGTGGGAGAGGGAGAAGCAGGCTCTGCACTGAGCAGGGAACCCAATGCGGGGCTCAATCCCAGGACCCTGAGATATGACCTGAGCCAAAGGCAGACGCTTAACCCTCTGAGCCACCCAGGCGCCCCAGTTACTGTATTTAGAAATATTTGATTACTGTAGCTGTTGTGGTTTGAAGGATTTTTAAAATTTTTTATTAGTAAGATTCGGTAGAAATAATCAACCATCTACTTGTATTGTGTAAATAGGGAAAAAAAGGACTTTTAAATTGGGAAGTGCACCCAAATCCATTCAATAGCAGGTATTAATAGTTTTAAAATGAGTCTATGATGATTTTTGCCCCAATGAACAGGGCAGCTTCTTTCTTTCTGGGAATATTTATTCTAGTGAGATTTATTTTTAAATTTCTTACTTGAAGTTAGAAGCCTCTGTATAGGTTTTCTTCCCTCTGTGTCTGTAGTTCCTTGTTTGTTTAATCACAATGCATTTTGTTTAATATTTCAGTGCTGTTTATCGAGACACTTTAATTTGTTTCCTTTCGTATTTGTCTTCACCAGGTGTTTCTTGACTGGAGCACATTTCCCACATGATAAAATTAAAGGTCTAATTAATGCCTTTAAGGACATTGGTGCACAATTCAGCACCTAATTTTCTGCAGGGGGCATATTTAGGTGTTTAACTAGGTGGAACTCTGTGCCAAGGATTGCATTTGCATACAAAGTCCCTCTTACTTCTTTGTAAACACCCTTCAATACAGAAACAAAGAATGCATTCACATTACTTGGTATGCACTTTTCTAGCAAGGAAAGAGTACAGAAAACAAATGTATCTAAGCCACATTTCATCAGAGCAGAAACAAAAATCCTATTAGATGAGGTGTTGAAATATGAGGTCCATTTCTTTGGAGCAGTGAGGATAATACTCAGCATCGGAAAATGGAGGGGCAACCTGCAAAAGCACTGCATGAAAAACGAATGCTTTGAAAAATCACATCTGAGATGTAGAGGATCTTAAGGAAAATATGGCATCACATTAAGCACAAAAAGGAAAGCTAAATCACCAGCAGGCAACTGCCGGCAAAGAGCAGGCGGGGAAACAAAACTCATTGATCTATCTACAGGCTACAAGGACCGGAAAAAAGGCCATCTATGTAAAGATGTTTCTAATCTCATTTCATTTCACTTTTGGTCTACTTTGAAACATAAATTGTGAACAAGTTGTGGATTCCTTAGAATTATTGCTAATAAAATATTTGATTATTAGCATATTAAATCTATTAAAATTTATATTTCATCCAATGTCCTCAAAAAACAAGATTTGTCAGATATGGGGATAAAATTTTAGCTCAATTTCCACATACCCTCTACAAAACATAATCTTTGTCAGCACTTCACTTTTTTTTTTTTTTTAAAGATTTTTATTTATTTATTTGAGAGAGAGGGAGAGAATGCTCGGCACAAGTGTGGGGAGGAGCAGAGGGAGAGGGACAAGCAGACTGCCCATTGAGCGTGAAGCCCCTGACGGGGCTCAGTCTCGCAACCCTGAGACCATGACCTGATCTGAAATCAAGAGTCAGATGCTAAACTGACTGAGCCACCCAGGTGCCACCATCACTTCACTTTTGACATCAACAACGGACATTTCCTCAGCATTTGTAAAATGTTAGTGTCAAAGCAAAAATTGCTCCAACTAAAGGACAGAGCTAAACAGGCAAGGGAGACTGTATTCAGGGTGTTGCAGTGGGGGCTAGAGATCAGTACTCAGTCTGAGCTCAACTGCACTGAAACAAAAAGCTGAGGAGTTTTTAAGAGCTGGTGTTGGGGAACTATAGGCCATCAGTGTTTGTTAATTGGCTTTACTGAAAGGAGAAGTAATCTTTCTTGTATCTTTATCACGGGAAGTAGTTTCACAACTTGGACAGACACCCCACCGAAGTTGGGCTCCTACCGTCCCACAGAAACTTGGGAGTTTGAGGTTCTACCTTACTTAATGTTTATATGCCAAAGGGACAGAGAAAGAATTTACAATTACAAGTGTTCTAAAGTAAATTCTCTAAGAAAAGGGAAGTTAGGGGTCTAGCATCAAGAAGAAGCTTGTCTAAAGTTGAGTCAACCTGAAGCGAACTTTAAAATGACCTTTGTCACTAGGTAAATATAAATTTTAAAGAAATCCAGCACACCTGCCCCTTCTAATCTTATCTTTGCTTCTATGTCTCACCTAAATAGAAACGTTGGAGTCTCTGCTTTTTAATCTCCATTGTTAGAACAACAATTTCTTCTAGGATATTTGTTCATAGCCACTTACTATGTCATATTATGTAAGTACTCTATAGGATTCAGTAAGGCAGATTTTAAAACAGGTATCAGATATTTAAATAGAATTTATAGTAATCCCAATTATCAAGTAATATGAGTTACAATATTTCATATTCTTGTTTTCCCTTTATATTACAACTATACATTAGTCCAGAAGAGTTTCTCAGAAACGCTATGGTTCAGAGGATAACAGTGAGAAAACGTGAACTTCAGATTGTCTTTCCAGTGCTGGACTAGCTACATAAATTATGGTGCCTAGCTCAAAATGACAATATGGGACCACTTGTTGAAAAATAATTTAGAATTTCAAGATAGCAACCATGGATTATTAAACCAAGTACAAGGCCTTTCTGGTTAACCACAGAGGTCTTATACCTATGAAGCTTGTAGTTCTCAAATGCTAATTTTCCTTTAAGAGTATTTTTATCATTCTTACCCACATATGACCACCCATTTTTATGACATCTCATGGTACTTTGTTCTTTGGTTTTGCCATGTATCCATAATTTGTAATCACTTCTTCTGTTCCTTATTACATAGGTGCCACTTGAGAGCAGAGTCCATGTCTTATTTCTCTCTCTAAACTGTGCAACACTTTTATTTTGCTTTTGCTTCTGTTTACATTAATCCCCAAATAAGTAATATATAATATGGTTCAAAAAGCACGATAAGTAAAGCATTTACTGCAAAGTTTGTCTCATCCTGCCTCATCCACCTTGTTTCTAACTCGTCCCCCACCTCTGTAGATAATCAGAAGTTTATGGGTGCATTCTTCTGGAGTTTCTTTAAGCGAATGTTAGCACGTATGAATATATATTTCTAGTTATTCTCTTTCTTACAAAATTGCAATATATTTTTGCACACACATACACACACTGTTCTGAACTTGATTTTTTCACTTAACCATACAACTAAAGAATGTTCCATATCCTACATAGAGAATTTCCTTATGTGCCATAGATTACTTAACCAGTTTCAGCAGGTGGATACTTGGATTATTTCCAATCTCTTGTTACTACAAACAATGTAGCAATGAATATTATACATAAGTTATTTAATGTATGAATGCATATTTATAGGATAATGCCTAGTAGTAAAAATGAAAGCATAATCATAATTTTGATTGTTTTTGCCAATTTATCTCCTGTAGAGATTATAATATTTGACAGTCACCTCAACAGTGTATGAAAAGGCCTTTTTCTCCCTGCCTACAACCTTATCATTGTATTTTGTCAAATATTTGGAACTTAATACTTTCATATGCTATTTGGTTCATGAATATTTATAACTATTATTCTTTATTATTAACTGTGTGTATTCATAAAATGCCCTCCTTTTCCTTTTAATATATTTGGGGCTTACTTCTACCATATCTGATTTTAGGAATGTGGCCCCAACTTTTCTTAAAATTAGTTAAATTTTTATTGCAGTACAACTAACATACAATGTTATGTTAGTTTCAAGGGTACAGCATATTAATTAATTCAATAATTCTATACATTACTCAGTGCTTACAATGATAAGTGTAGCCACCTTCTCTCACCATACAATGTTATTATAGTATTATTGACTATATTCCCTATGCTTACTTTTCATCTACATGACATTTATTTTCTAACTGAAAGTTTGTACCTCTTCATCCCTTTAACTATATCAGACATCCCCCCACTTACTCCCTTCTGGCAACCACCAGTTGTATGTACTTAAGAGTCTGTTTTCTGTTGGAATTATTTTTATTTATTCACTTTTTACTTTTTTTATTGAAATATAATTAACATCCAATGTTATATTAATTTCAGGTACATAACATAACAATTCAACAATTCTATATGTTATTCAGTGTTCAACATAAGTGTAGTCACCACTTGTTACCAAAGTTATTACAACATATTGACCATATTTCCTGTGAGATACTTTGTATCTCTGTTTCTTTCTTATTTTATTTTTTTAAAAAATTTTACTTATTTATTTATTGACAGAGAGAGAGAGAGAGTGCGTGAGAGCAGGAACACAAGTAGGAGGGGTGGGAGAAGGAGAAGCAGACTCCCCGCTGAACGGGATCCCAATGTGGGACTTGATCCCAGGACCCTAGGACCATGACCTGAGCCCAAGGCAGATGCTTAACCAACTGAGCCACCCAGGTGTCCCTCTTTCTTATTTTATAACTGGAAGTTTGTACCTCTTTTTATTTATTTTTTGAGTATCATTGACACATAGTGCTAAATTAGTTTCCAGTGTACAACATAGGTTAGGCTGTGCTTATCACAAGTGTAGCTACCATCTGTCACCCTACAGCACTATTTCAGTAACATTGCTTATACTCCAGTGCTATACCTATTATTCCCATGACTTAATCATTCCATAACTGGAAGCCTGTATGTTTCATTTCTCCACCCATTTTGCCCAACCCCCACTCCCCTTCCTTCTGGCAACCCTCAGTTTGTTCTTGTACTTCTAGGTCTGGTTCTGCTTTTTGTTTGTTTTTCAGATTCTATATATGACTAAAATCACGTAGTATTTGCCTTTCTCTGACTTATTTTACTTAGCATTATGCTCTCTGGATCCATCCATCTTGTTGCAAATGACAAGGTCTCATCCTTTTGTATGACTTAGTAATATTCCACTGTGTGTGTGTGTGTGTGTGTGTGTGTACACATTTTCTTTATCCATTCTTCTATGATGAACAGTTAGGTTGCTTCCATATCTTGGCTGTTATAAATAATGCTACAATTAACATAGGAGTGCATATGTCTTTTCAAATTAGTGTTTTTGTTTTCTTTGGATAAATACCCAGTAGTTCAATTATTGAATGATATGGTAATTCTATTTTTAATTTTTTGAGGAATGTCCGTACTTTGTCCACAATAGTTGCACCAATCTACATTCCCAGCAACAGTGCATGAGTGTTCCCTTTTCTCCACATTTTCACTAACACTTGGTATTTCTTGTCTTTTTGATGTAAGCCATTCTGATTGATGTGAAGTGATATCTTTAATTTGCATTTTCCCTGATGATTAGTTATGCTGAACATGTTTTCATGTGTCTGTTGGCCATGTGTCTGTATGTCTTCTTTGGAAAAATGTCTATTCAAGTCCTCTGACCACTCTTCTATGGGAGTGTTTGTTGATTTTGGCATTCAGTTGTATAAGTTCTTTATACATTTTGGATATTAATCCCTTACTGTATATATCATTTGCAAATATCTTCTCCCAATCAGTAGGTTGTTTGCCATGTAAAAGTTTTTATTTTAGTGTAGCCCCGATAGTTTATTTTTGTTTCCTTTGCTTGAGGAGGCATATCTAGAAAATGTTGCTAAAGAAGCTGATGTCAAAGAGATTACTGCCTATGTTTTCTTCTAGGAATTTTATGGTTTCAGGTCTTACATTTAGGTGTTGGATCCATTTTGAGCTTATTTTTGCATATGGTATAAGAAAGTGGTCCAGTTTCAGTCTTTTGCATGAGACTGTCCAGTTTTCCCAACAACATTTATTGGATAGGCTAGACTATCTTTTCCCCATTGTATATTTTTGCTTCCTTTGCTGTAGATTAATCGACCACATAGGTGTGGGTTTATTTCTGAGCTCTCTATTCTGTTATATTGATCTATGCTCAATTTTGTGCTGGTACAATACTGTTTTGGTTATTACAGCTTTGTAGTATATCTTGAAATCTGGGATTATGATAACCTCCAGCTTTATTCTTTCTCAAGATTGCTTTGGCTGTTTGGGGTCTATTGCAGTTCCATACAAATATTAGGATTATTTGTTCCAGTTCTGTGAAAAATGCTGTTGATATTTTGATAGGGTTACATTGAATCTGTAGATTGCTTTGGGTAGTAAGGACATTTTTAACAGTATTCTTCCAATCCATGAGCATGGTGTATCTTTCCATTTATTTGTGTCCTGTTCAGTCTCTTCTATCAATGTCTTACAGTTTTCAGAGTATAGGTCTTTTATCCCTTTGGTTAAGTTCATTTCTAGGTATTTTATTCTTCTTGGTGTAATCATAAATAGAATTGTTTTCTTAATTTCTGCTACTTCACAATTAGTGTATAGAAATGCAACATATTTCTGTATATTAATTTTGTATCCTGCAATTTTACTGGGTTTTTAAATCAATTCTAATGGTTTTTTGATGGAGTCTTTAGAGTTTTCTGTATAGAGTATCATATTATTTGGAAATAGTGACAGTTTTACTTGTTCCTTACCAATTTGGATGCCTTTTATTTTTTATCTGCATGGTGCAGGCAGGACTTCCAGTACTGTATTGAATAAAAATGGTGAGAGTGGACATCTTGGTCCTATTCTTGTTCTTAGCAGAAAAACTTTCAGTTTTTCACCATTGATTATGATGGTAGCTGTGGAAATGTCATATATGGCTTTTATTATGAGGGGGTATGTTCTCTCTAAACCTACTTGTTTCCCATGACCCTATCTTCCAGCTCATTGATCCATTCTTCTGCATCCTCTAATCTGTTGTTGGTTCTCTTTAATGTATTTTTATCTCAGTTACTGAATTCTTCAGCTCTGGCTGGCCCTTTTTTTTATTTTCTACCTTTGTTGAAGCTCTGAATGAGATCATCCAGTCTTTTCTCAAGTATAGTGAGTATCTTTACGACTGTTACTTTGAATTCTTCATCAGGCATATGGCTTTAGCTCTCCTACTGTGATTTGTGTTGTTGTTTCTATTTCATTTGGGACATCATCTTCTGCCGCCTCATTTTTCCTCTTTGTTTCATTTTTTTTTATTATGTTATGTTAGTCACCATACAGTATATCATTAGGTTTTTTTTTTTTTTTTGAAAGATTTTATTTATTTATTTGACAGAGAGAGAGAGACAGCAAGAGAGGGAACACAAGCAGGGGGAGTGGGAGAGGGAGAAGCAGGCTTCCCGCCGAGCAGGGAGCCCGATGCAGGGCTCGATCCCAGGACCCCGGGATCATGACCTGAGCCGAAGGCAGCCGCTTAACCGACTGAGCCACCCAGGCGGCCCTCATCCTCCATTTTAAAAAGCTATATTAGTTAACTCTTAAAAATAAACTTATCTTCCCATGTAGACTGATTTTTTTTTTTTTAAGATTTTATTTATTCATTTGAGACAGAGATAGAGAGAGAGCATGAGCAGGGGAAGAGGCAGAGGGAGAGGAAGAAGCAGGCTCCCTGCCGAGCAGGGAGCCCGATGTGGGGCTCGATCCCAGGACCATGACCTGAGCCGAAGGCAGACGCTTAACGACTGAGCCACCCAGGCGCCCCATATCATTAGGTTTTAATGTAGTGTTCCATGATTCATTGTTTGTGTATAACACCCAGTGCTCCGTGCAATATGTGCTTTGTTTCATTTTTATGTATGAGGTATGTATGAGGTAGGTCAGCTGCATCTCCTGATCTTGAAAGCAGTGGCCTTGTTTAGAAGATGTGCTGTTGTGCCCCATAGCACAATCGACACTGACCTCAAGAATCAGGTGCTCTAGGCTGTCCCCTGTGTAGGTTGCACACCCCCACTGCCTTCAGTCTGGCTGGCTGCAGTTGACCTGCTTTGCCTGCTGGGGGCACACTGGGCAGGGTTTGGTCACTGCACTGTTAAGAGGCTGCAATAGACTCATTTGTGGGCAGGCTGCTGGTTGGCCTTGGTGTCTGCAATTAGCTCTCTGCCACAGCTGCAGTCCTACCACATGGCAAATCTTGTTGCCCGTGAAGCTACCTAAGTGGCCAGGCTGCTACAGCTGCAGGCATGCTGATGTGTGGGGTCATTTCCTTTTCCCCTCTCCCTTTCCCCCCCAAAGCTGGAGTCATTTTGGAGTGGTGCCAGTCCTGACCAGGGCTGCCTGCGTTGTATGGAGGGGCAGGAGCCATTTTGCAGGTATACCTGCTCAGAGAAGAGGGTTGGATGAGGTGAATCGGCAGGAGGGGGTGGGTCATGCAGTGCTAACAGGGTAGATGGAGAGTGTTAGCACTGGCTCCTGTAAGCATCCAACTATCTCAGCCAGGCAGGGGAAAAGAAACAGCCCACCAGCACTTTTGTCTCCGGACAAATCTCCTGAATCTCTCTGCCCCTCCAGCACATGTTCTAAGATTAGTCAATAAATCTCCTTCACATAAACCGCAGGCACTTTCTAAACTGCTGCTTCTGTGCCGTGTCTCAGGAGTTGTGACTTAGTGTGCTGGCTCTTTATGAGGACTCAGTTTCTTATCACCCTGTTGCTCTCCCACAGTTAAGTCCTGCTGGGTTTCAAAGTCTCATGTTCCAGGGACTCGCCTTCCCAGTGTGGGTCTCTAGTACCAGCGGTGCCCAGGGTGGGGTCTGATCCTCTTGCTTCTCTGTGTTTATGGTGTCCCTCCCATTTGGGGTTAGTCTTGTGGGGGGTTTGGTGCTCGAACGCATCTATGCCCTTTCTACCCTTTTTGATGTGGCCTATTTTCCACAATTAGCTGTGGGAGGTCTTTTCTGCCAGTCTTCAGGTCATTTACAAACTTATTTGCTGTAATGTTGGTGTGTCCATGGGAGCTTAGGATCCTCCTACTCCACCATCTTCCCTGTGCTCCAGTTTTTATTTGCGTTTGCCTGGTATATATTTTCTCGTTTTATTTTTAACATTTATAAATTATGTTATTTTAGTCAATTACCTTATTTAGCATAGATATGAGTTTGGGTTTTTAATTTAGTTTTATATATTTTATTTTAATGTACAAGTTAAGCCCATTTACGTAACAGATGTTTCAATTTAGTTCTATCAGGGATTTTTTTTTGATATATATACATATACACAACATAAAACTTAGTTTGAATTTTCAGGGGCGCCTGGGTGGCTCAGTCAGTTAAGCATCTGCTTTCTTCTTATGTCATGATCCCAGGGTCCTGGGATCAATCCCTGTATCGGGCTCCCTGCTTGGTGGGGAGCTTTCTTCTCCCTTTCCCTTTGCCCCTGCTCCTGCTCTCTCTCTCTC
Organism: Neomonachus schauinslandi; assembly: GCF_002201575.2. NCBI lineage: Eukaryota > Metazoa > Chordata > Mammalia > Carnivora > Phocidae > Neomonachus > Neomonachus schauinslandi. Next base: position 66,990,794 of record NC_058411.1, on the reverse strand, counting down.
TCAAATAAATAAATAAAATCTTTAAAAAAAATTAGTTTGAATTTTCTTATATCCTCTCTCCTCTCCTTAACCATGTAATTTTAGTTAATACAATTAGTGTTCTTGGGGTTTACTCATATATTTTTAAAATTTTACCACTTATTTTTCTGCTCTAAATGATACCTTAAATATAATTATATGTGGATTATATGCAGATATATTTATATTGTAGATGTCTATATTATAGGTGTTAGTTGAAGTGAGGCAAACTTTCAATATCACCTATCCTTTCCTCATTTAATAATAGTATAATTACCCTATTGTCAAAGTGTCTAATATTTACAACACATTTTGTCACACTTTGCCATTTTTTGGCAGATTAAAAAATGTCCATAGCTTGTGTAATTGAAGGAGAACTTGGCTAGTTATGAAATCTTTGTCTCACTTTTCTTTCTTTAGTAACTTGTGGGTGGTACTCCACTGTCCTATCATACTGAATGTTGCTATAAAGAAATCTGATGTCAGGAGGATTTTCATTCATCTACAAGTGAATTTTATTTTTTTCCGGCTGCCCAAAGGATTATTGCTTTTTACAAACCTAATAAATTTACTAGAATATGCCTCAGCTTGGTTAATGTCTTGTGCCCTTTTAATATATAGACTCATTATTTTTAAGAAAAATGCTTATATTACATTCATTTCTTTTAGTTTTCTTCTCTGTGAATTCCACTTACATGTAAATTAATCTTTGTAATCTGAATTTCATATTTTTCCTAATCATTAATCTTTCATGTCCTTTCTTTTGTTTCATTTTGTTAATTTTTCTCAATTTTCACAATTTTTTCCTTTGCTTTTCAGCAGTGTATTCTCCATCTTGCCCCTTTTAATTTAGAATTTCTGGAACAGTTTTGCCTGTCTATTTTTTCAGCTCTTTCCCTAAATTTTAACATTTCTTTTCCTTCTGCTATCTAGCCATATCTTTCCTGAGTGCTTGTATTTCTGTTTTGAAGACTTACTTGGTAATGATTTCACTAAGATTTTTTTTTTAAGTTCTGTTGGAATAATCAGCCTATACTTTGTGTAAGTATTTCAAATGAAATAGTCTTCTAGTGAGTTTTGCTTATTCATTGTTGTCTGTATGCTAGTATTCCCATTTTTCTTATATCTTTTTTTAGGGATACCATATTTATACTTTTTGTTATTTTTATTTGAGTTAGTTTAATTTCCTTGGGTCATATATTAATGTAATGTCATTGGAAGAATGGAGGGCCCACAGACTTTATCAGATTTTTCTGTTCAAGGCCTCTCTCTTCTTTTGCTATAATGGCACATGATTCTGATTATGAAACTGACGCATTGCCCACTGTGCCAAGAGGGCCCTCTAAGGACACATTCTTATTTATAAAATGGCTGTTCTGTATGATGATATAACCTTTATCTCTCACTCAGGATCTGATACAGATTGGGGGATCTTCTATTCTTAACTTACCTCAAACTCTGGTAGCCTCTGTTTCTTTCAAATGTTCCCTTTACTTTCAGAGGCATTTCTTCCTTTCCCATGAGTCAAATCTTGGACCCCAGATTCTTTCTGCCAGTACTTTCTCTGCTTGTACTTCTCTAAGGAATGAACTCTGTTAGATTCAATCTGTCTCATTAACACTTCAGACTCCGAAATTATATACTTTCCAGGAGAATGTATTTGCTATGAATCTTAGACCCCTACACATATCCTGATGTTCCTAGCATACTGCCACAGAATTTTGGCTGCCCACATCAATTGTGCTGGTCTCAATTGTTTTTGATCACACTTAAATTTAGAGTGTGGGTCTGTTCCATGAGCTAGTCTCATTGAAGAAGTAGTTTGTAATTTTTCCTTTTTTTTTTTTTGTTCCATATTATTTTCAGGCAAAAATGTAGGAAAATTGGGAATAAGTTGCTGCTGTGTTCTTACTAGACTTGGATGTGTCCATCTAGCTCTTGTTAAACATGGTACATAACAAGTTTCAGGAGAGATTTTCATGATCTTATCACTCAACCCTTCTATTTTAGAAATTCCCTACTGAGAAAGCTGTTTTTAAAAAACAATAATCAAATGGAAACAAGATACCACTTTATTAAGTGTAAGGAAGTACTCAGTCCATCCTAATGCAGAACTTCCATAACCTTGGAATGTTTGCTGTTTTAACTGTCCTCTTTCTTTCCCCTTCATTTAACAATTAGGTAAGTCTGCATCAAATTCTGGCATCAGCTCTTCACTCTGTTGTGGGTGAATGCCAGAGAACAGCTAGAACAGGATAGGGTATAGTCGGATCCTATGCAAGTGAGCAAGTGATCCAAAGCACAAGAGAAAGACTGAAGATAGGTTTGCTATCTAAGGCAAGGCAATCACCCTATCTGGTAAAACATGGCTAATCTTGGAGTCAGGATTTGTATGAATGTAGTAAGAGGGTAGAGAGTATGTTAAAAGCATGGGAAAGAGAATGGAAGTATGAAATATGTGTCTTCTATTGAAGAATGAACAAATGTGGGAAGAAAGGAAGGAATTTTTCTTCCTCTACCACCTGATGTATAATAAACACTAAATAAATATTTATTAAAAGTTTATTTTTAACATATTTCAACATTTATATGGGAAAGTCACTCCCCAACATTTATATGAAAAAGCCACTCCCCAAAATTAAATCACCTTTGAAAATTTAGCCCAAGTAACTTCATTTTTATGTAATTTCTTACTTTGGGCATTTATTCATAAATGTTCCTTAATTAATTACACTTAATTAATTAATGGACATGGACCACTCAAACCCAGTCATTTCTTGTCCTAGGAAATGCTGACCTATATAAAGCCCTGCCATAGCATAGACCTGCCGTTACTGCCTTCCAAAATCAGATCCTCTTGTAGGACAATCCTGATTAAGAGGTCTAGGACAGTATAAAGGGACTCATTTTCATTAGAAGAAATATTTTAGGAGCTTCTAAAGGCAAATTAATGGGATGATAATTCATCTCCTAATGTTGTATATAATCAACAATTGGTCAATATCCATAAATTATAAGAATATCTCCATATTCCTCTTAGAAAATTATTTCTATTTTTCTCAGTACTATTTAGTGGAAAATAGGAAAAAACAATAATCTCAGTAATACAATTTAAACTTGCATAGAGAAGCATAATTTCTCATTTGGATAGTTTCAATAAGAAGCCAAATTATAATGGGCTAAGAGTCTACATTTATCATATCTGGTGTACTTGCTTTGATCTCTGGTTGCACAGATTAAGTTCCCTCCCAATCCTGCTAATGGGTTGTTTTGTGGGTTGAGGATAGTTAAGCAAAAAAATAGAGGGCGCTCTTATCCAGGAAGATGGTCCTGCCCGCAAAAGTTCATGGTGAGATCGGGCTAAAAGCCAAACAAAACAAAAAGCAAAAACCATGAGTAAAATAAAAAGTACTAAAAAATACAAGCTACCATGTTTTAGTGTTTTAATATATGCCAGTATGGGTTTTAACAGCTCCATTTTAAAGATAAAGAAATTTAAATGCAAAGTGTTTCATCCAAGATCACACAACAAGCAAAAGGCAGAGCAGGGACTTGGGCCCAGCTACTTTGCATTTCATAAACCAAGGCTTTCTTTTTTGCCACACTGGCTCTTCTAGAAGGCTCTGGATAAGCAAGTGCCAATTTGGACCATGAACAAAAAAGAATGCTGGAGATTCCATTTTATGTGGTGTTTTGTGAAAAATACATATGTGGCTAGAAGAGCTTAAAGAAATAGGTCCAGCTGGTTAGCTTATAAGATTTCAAACTTACATGTCTAAAAATGAAGTCAACATATTTCCCCAAGTCTTTTTTGCTATGTGTCTCCTTCCTTAATGAGAAATACCAACAGCTACTGTATTTTAGAAACAAAATCTAGGAAGTCCTCCCTAACTCTTCCCTCACTTATGCCACCCTTTATATATATATTATCAAATGCACTCAGATTTCCTTAATAAGTCTCAAGCCTGGATGCCTCTCATGATCTCCACTCTACTGTATTGTTTAAGGAAATCACCATCTTTGGATTACTACAATAACATCCCAAATGTTTCTCCCCTATGTGTGTCCTTCCCATGCTCAGTCCATCTCCACCCAGTGCTTCACCCTATAATTCAGAATGATTTTTCAGTGCTAGTTTTATCATGTTACTCTACTGTTTACAGTCCTTCTCAACTCCCTCAACCACAAAGGTAGTTGAAGCAACATCCAAAAATACCAGCTCCCAGGAGCTGTTAGTTCTGTGCTTTATCTCAGGATAAAATCCAAATGGTATAGCGTATAACAAAGATGAGAGTTCACCTTACACTCTCCAGTTGAGGAAGAAAAGTAAATTCAATTGTTGAGGAGGGGTGGTGAAGATGATCAGTTCAGGCTTGGACTTCTTTATTGAAGTGCTTATGGTATATTCCGTTGGGAATGTCCATCTGCCATTTGGATATATGTATGTTAGCTGGTCTTTGCTCTCAAACAAGAAAGAAACCAGGCCAAGTTTTTTATGGGAAAATACTAGTAACACTGTTATCACTCATCCCAGGAGCATTTCTTTTGCATTAAACAATTTTGAGAAAATATTAATTCATACATATAAAGTAATTTCAAAACATAGAACCTCAAGCACAGCGGAATTGGGTTGGAAAGATTTTTAAAGGGTGGGTTTTGGTCCTTTAAATTATGATGCTTGTGTATTTCATATATGAGATAAGAGGTGCTCATTTTAGAGAAACTGCTGGAAAATTCACCGCGGCTGAAACATGCAAATCAGCACAGAACGTTTGCTGGAGGGTAAATCAGAGCAATGCCATTGAAGTAGCCTGTATATGCATATCTCATTGGTGACATCTTGAGCTCTGTTAATCAATTCCTATTTGAGATAAATGCATCTGCTTGTATCTCAAAAGACTAGATTCACAGAACCGTGACTAAGATATTTCATAGATGCTCTCCAAGGACTTTAAAAGATAGACGACAGGAAATTTACTAAATCCATACAGCTAACCTGGAGAAAAGGTTAAGCAAAACTCAGAATCCTCCTTTACAGTCTGCAAATTTTGATAAACAGTGTCATAACTTTGTCCACCTATTTCTAGAGATATTTCATTGTAATGATATCTGTATTACCAGGACTTAGGTGCTAATTCCTGTCCCAGAAAATAATATATGTCAGAATTTCATTCCCCCATTGGCAATTTCCCTCCAAATATTTTAGAAGCAGCACTTCTATGTTTAGGAAAAACGGAACAAAAAATATCTGACAAGATAACAGAGAATGGTAGGATTTTTATTCAGAAGGAAGTGCTAGAGAATGTGGCTCACCATTATGCACAGAACTCCTAAGCGCTATCTATGACATCTTTACCTTAGATTATTTCTCTCCTAAATCATCGATAATAGAGGCCCCGGGCGTTGTGAAGTAAACCCTAAAGCTCAGCGCACACAGACTCTAAGGGATATCATTTTCATGGTTCAGTGAACAAGAGCAGTGAAACTCACCATTATTTGACTTACTTAAAATGTACCCTTTTTGTGTTTTAAGCTCTCCTATCCCATGTATTCACAATTACTTGACCCTTAGCATTCTCCTTGAAACTGTCCTCTTCTGCCTGTTTCTCCTCTTGTTCCCTATGACAATTTTTACACCACAGCTTCCAGCTATCCCTCAACCACAAAGGTAGTTGAAGCAACATCCAAAAATACCAGCTCCCAGGAGCTGTTAGTTCTGTGCTTAGAGTATAAAACGGGTCTCAAGCCTGGGTAATAACTGAATTCATGAATCTCAATTCCCAGATGACATTAATAGCAGCGTAGAGCAGGAAGCAGAGTTATGTTAATTTCTGCAGGTAATGTGTGAAAGCAGATAGGGAAAGCTTGAAAGGTCAACATCTGCTGTCATGCAGGAGTGTTGCAAAATGTGATTGGCCAGTAAATGTCAACACCATGTTCTAAAATCTACATGCCACCCCTTCAATTTAATCTTAGCTTGCAGCCCAGCTAACAATCATGCAGCATGTTTCAAAAGCCCTTGAATTCTAAAATGGAATTGTATGATTGCATTCCCATGGCAATAAGACACCTGTAAATTACAAACTTGTCATTTAATCAGCATAAATATAGGGAGTTTGTGCCACCACCAGAATTTTTTTCATATCTATTTTCAGGGAAGGCTGAAGACCTCTTAATGATTATATACCGTAAAGGACTGCAGGTCTAACTGTTGCCATGGTATTATGTACTTCTTTTCTTTTAAAGAAGTGACTGGAATGTAGAGCAGATAATGAATCTAATTGATTGTCTCCTGCTCCACACAGATATACTTTATATTCTCTCCCTTTTGTGCTTTTCCTCCCTTTCACTCCAGACTGGATTCACAGGTATACATTTGTTCAATGACAAGAATGGCTGTTATACAGAGCAACTCCCACCTTATAAAAAGAAATAAATATAAAATAATCTGCTTTGAGAAATATCTATAGTAAGATGTATGTATAAAGAACATAGAAGAAAAAATTAGCATTGACCACACAAACCGTCAGTTTAAATCAATGAAGAGAAAGATAATGGGATTTTGGGTTGAACAAAAAGTATATAGTCGGAACACTCATAGTGCCCAAGGTTATATATAAGAAGTTCTCTTTAATTTAATATGAACTTAAGTTTGTGAATCTTAAACTTTCCAGATACACAAATTCAATTAATCATTAGCATATTTGATAGGTAACTGGGTTTTTAGATTATAATTATTGTGCATTTGCCAACTGGATCCATTTACAACACAAGCACAAAATTTAATACAATTGACATTTATTCTCATACCATTTGCAAATACACCCAAAATAGAATTAAATTTTTTTTTAGTTGATACACAATGCCACATTAATTTCAGGTGTACAACACACTGATTCAACTTCTTTGTATGTTATGCTCACCACAAATGTAGCTGCCATCTGTCACCATGCTATTACAATATCATTGACTATATTTCCTACATATGCCTTTTATTCTTGTGACTTATTCCATTACTGGCAGCCTGTATCTCCGACTCCCCTTTACCCATTTTGCTTATACCCACCCTCCGCCTCCCTGATAGCCATCAGTTCTCTGTCAAAAATAAAATTTCAATAGAGGTGTTTTAGCTTGGGTAATTATTTTGGATAGAATTATAAATACATGGCTTCAGACTACCCAGTCTTTCCCCATACAAAATAGACTTACCCGAGATAGCAGAAAATGGGTCCTGATAATTTTCTTTGAATGAGATAAAAATTTACAGATGAATGAATGTAGTCATTAGATTTGGCCAAAGTCACACAGTCTGGTGAGGAGACTGGCTGGAAGTGTTTTTTCTGACTCCTCATTGAAAACTCTTGCTCCTTAGAGTCCAGGTAACATTTTTACATCTCTCAAGATAAAAATAAATTTTAAGAGGTAACTTTTTCCTTTTTATTTTTTATTTTTAAAGATTTATTTATTTTTTTAAGATTTTATTTATTTATTAGAGAGTATGAGCAGGGAAGAGGGGGAGAAGGAGAGGGAGAGGGAGAAGCAGACTCCCCGCTAAGCAGGGAGCCTGACGTGGGGCTTGATCCTAGGACCCTAAGATTATGACCTGAACCAAAGGCAGACACTTAACCCACCGAGCCACCCAGGTGCCCCTATTTATTTATTTTAGAGAGTGAACGAGTGTGAGTGGGGTGGGGAGGGGCAGAGGGAGAGGGAGAGAGAATCCTCAAACAGACTCCCCGCTGAGCAAGGAGCTTGATCCCAGGACCCTGAGATCATGACCTGAGCCTAAATCAAGAGTTGAATGCTTAACAGGCTGAGCCACCCAGGTGCCCCAACTTTTTCCTTTTTGAAAGGATATGGATACAGGTACATATCCCCTGAGTCACTGCTTAGTGTCTTTAGGTTATGCTAGAGCATAAATGGTGTGCTCACATTTAATGGGTTAGGTGCTCCTATTAAGAGTTACAAAAGTTTAGATTAAAAACAACAGAGGCTATACTTTTAGGGTTCATTTCTATAGTTTGTTACTAGAGAAGTTTCTCTGAAAATGTAGAATATCCAGAAAACAAAAACAAAAACATTGTTTTAAATAAGAAAAGGACCACCAGATAGAAAATACTGAATTATCACAAAACTCCTTGATTTTATTGACAACTTAAAATACAAATTTAATGCCTTCTTGTGAATATGTAAAATGTATTTCCTTTATGTTAGTGATGATATGCTATTAAAGATAAAGCACTGGTTAAAAGATCCCTACCTTTTATTTTGCTCAAACACTTGTTAAGCACATACATTAATCAGCACAACTTTCTACTTTCCACCATGAACTATTTGGACAGGCTTGTAATAATGCTAAGAAACCCTTTAATCACAGTGTGAGAGTGGGATGCTGACTCTCTAATGTTGGCTATGGAACTTTGGGCAAGATGAGCCATACGGGTTGTCCTTTGCCAGTTGATGTTTAATTCAAGCGTGTGACTGACCAGTGAGTATTTCACTATCCTTTCATGCTTAAACTAGCAGATGTTATGGATGACTATATAGTTGAATGAATCAATATTAACAATGCCACATTTTACAGAAATCTTAATAACGCAGCTATACATGGGGCAGAAAGTGGGTAGGACCAATGACCACTACACAATGGCATGAGCAAAATATTTTCTAAGGCAAACCAGATGTAGCCATCCCATTCAGTCTGGTAAAGACTTTGACTTTCATTTTCAGCAACAAAGGGTAAGCTGGTTCTCCAATTCAGCGGGATAGGACAATTTCAGAACTGGAACTGAATCTGAGAAGAATGATGCCTTGCCATAGAAAGAGAAACCTTTTGCCTATTACTTTTATCTTGCCCCATTTCCCTTCTATTATTTCCGAGATCATTTCATTCTCTGCAAATGTTACACAGTAGTGTGGGGGCCTACTGTGATAGAGGATATGGGGTCAATGTATAATATTTGCATTTATTGGTGGTGCCTGGATATAATGCAATAGTTGAAAAACAGGCAAAAGTAGGGCGCCTGGGTGGCTCAGTCAGTTAAGCATCTGCCTTCGGCTCAGGTTATGATCCCAGGGGCCTGGGATCGAGCCCTGCATTGGGTTCCTTGCTCAGTGGGGAGTCTGCTTCTCCCTTTACCCCCCATCCCCATTCATGATCTCTCTCTCAAGCTCTCTCTTTCAAATAAATTTAAAAAAATAAAAAATAAAAAAAACAGGCAAAAGTAGAATATATTTTGAAGCAGGAAGCCCTTTGGCAGTTGATACATGTATAGCTTCTTTCCCCACTGTATAGACTATGGGCTCTTTTATTAGCATACATTCTGGAGAATAGTGAGGAGGAGTTAAAAGCAGACATGTCTCAGCAGTGATGATGAGATTAGGCCATCTAGTCAAAGGGTTGAGGTACTGTTTCCACCTGTTTCAAAAAAGGGTTGAAATGTCAAGAGACTAGTGTTAGTTGAACAGTTTATGACATCTCCTCCTTTGCAACCATTTCATATAGAATTATCCCATGGAGGGGCACCTGGGTGGCTCAGTCATTAAGCGTCTGCCTTCGGCTCAGGTCATGATCCCAGGGTCCTGGGATCGAGCCCCACATCGGGCTCCCTGCTCGGCGGGAAGCCTGCTTCTCCCTCTCCCGCTCCCCCTGCTTGTGTTCCCTCTTTCACTGTGTCTCTCTGTGTCAAATAAATAAATAAAATCTTTAAAAAAAAAAAAAAAGAAGAATTATCCCATGGAATACTCATAGAATGATGATCAAGCACCAAAGTTGAACCGAAATAAGGAATGGGGCTAAATCTCTTACCTTTTAAGTATATCATTCTAAAAACTGTGAAATTGGTTAAAATCAACAATTTTGACAATGAGACTCTTTACTGAGGATGTGCTTAAGAGCCATCCGTTTCCCCATATTGCTTCTGTCAGCCAATTACACATTTTATTTTCCTGCTCAACAAATAGCATGTGAAACTGACTTGTAAAATACATTTTGATGTTGTAGAATTTCATTGTCAAATATCTTACACAAATGCACACACTTGCATACACACTTCTTCCAAATATGGAAGAGAAGCAATGATCCTAGATTCAACTATCAAATACTATTAGCTACATTTTTACTCGACTGTAATTTAGAAACATTTTCAAGAATTCTGACCCCTTTTCCTCATCTGGCAGAGAAGATTGAATGGGTCTCCTCACTATACTGATGATAAGAAGGCAAAGATAAACCAGAGAAGTCATGCTTGCCTTTAGGGATTCACCTGGTAAATTGCTGCTTAAAGAGTGCTGTCAATAAGTTAACTTCTTTACTGTCGGGAGCAATTCTCTACTGGCGGTGAGATGGACAAGATGACTGAACAGATCTTTTTTCATCTCAAGATCCAAAGTTTCTTTTCAAGGAATTGTGACTGGAGAACAGAAACAGTATTTAGGGCCTGTTCACAAACTTTTAACTTTAAAAGAACCTGCATTTTATTATGTTCTTTCTTTAGTGAACTTATGTAAAATCTCTAAAAAAAAAAAATCTTTATTCACATTTTGCATCGCTTTATTTATTTATTTCTGTATTTATTGTTTAAATAATGATAATGGTTAAGAGCCATTCTAGGACTTGATATTTTAGGGTGAAGATTTCCTCTTGCACCTTTTTTGTTCTCCTAGTATCTTAAAAGGAAGACTTTCCTCTTCCATTTCTCTTTTAGTCAGCAGAGAGTTACAGTGAAATGGCTAAAAACAGAATTTAGAACCAGGTTGGGTGTTTATTATTTATTTATTTTAATTGCAGTATAATTAACATACAGTGTTACATTAATTTCAGTGTACAACCTACTGATTCAATAATTCCATACATTACTCATTACTCACCATGATAAGTGCAGTTGCCATCTGTTACCATAAATGTTATCATGTTATTTACCATATTCTTTTTTTTTATTGAGCATATTCTTTATGCTGTACTTTTCATCTCGGTGACTTATTTATTCTATAACTAGAATCGTGTTACCTCTTTATCTCCTTTATCCATTTCACCCATCCTCCCACCCACCTTTCCTCTGGCAACCACCAGTTTGTTCTCTATTTAAGAGTCTATATTTTGGTTGGTTTGTTCATTTGTTTTTTAGATTCTACATATAAGTGAAATTATATGGCACTTGTCTTTGTCTGCCTTATTGTACTTAGCATAATATCCTCGAGATTTATCCATGTTGTCGTAAATGGCAAGATCTATTCTTTTTTATGGCTGAGTAATCCATTGTATGTCTGTGTATACACATATACACACATATATATACCATATTCTTATTCATTCATTGATTCGTTTATTTTAAAACCAGTATAGTTAACATACAGTGTTATATTAGTTTCTGGTATAAAATACAGTGACTCAACAATTCTGTCGATTACTCAGTTCGCACCAAGATAAGTGCACTCTTTCTTCATCCCCATCATCTACTTTACACATGCTCCCACCTCCCTCCCTCCTGGTAACCATCAGCTTGTTCTCTGTACTTAAGAGTCTGTTTTTGGGGCGCCTGGGTGGCTCAGTTGGTTAAGCGACTGCCTTCCGCTCAGGTCATGATCCTGGAGTTCCAGGATCGAGTCCCACATTGGGCTCCCTGCTCAGCAGGGGGTCTGCTTCTCCCTCTGCCCTCTTCCCTCTCATGCTCTCTGTCTCTCATTCTCTCTCTCTCTCAAATAAATAAATAAAATCTTTAAAAAAAAAAAGTCTGTTTTTGTTTTTTGTTGTTGTTGTTGTTTATCTCTTTTTTACCATGTCTTCTTTATCTATTCGTCTGTTGATGGACACTTGGGTTGGTTCCATATCATGGCTATTATAAATAATGCTGCTCTAAACATAGGGATGCATATATCTTTTCAAATTAGTGTTTTTGTTTTCTTTCGGTAAATACCCAGTCGTGGAATTACTGGATCATTTGATATTTCTATTTTTAATTTTTGAGGAACCTTCATACTGTTGTCCACAGTGGTTGCACCAATGGAATTTCCACTGACAGTGCATAGGTGTTCCCTTTACTCCACATCCTTGCCAACACTTGCTATTTCATGTCTTTTTGAGTCCACCCATTTTGACAGGTGTAAAATGATCTCTTATTGTGCTTTTAATTTGCATTTCCCTGATGATAATTGATGTTGAACACCTTTTCCTGTGTCTGTTGGCCATCTGTATATCGTTGGAAAAATGTCTGTTCAGGTTTTCTGCCCATTTTACAATGTCTATGTTGAAAGCACAGACTTTAGAACCAAGTTGGGTTTTTAAATATAACCCTGTCACCTATTAGCTATGTGACCTTGAACAACTAACACCAACCTCTTTCTTCCTCAGTTTACTTATCTGTAAAATGGAGAAAATAGCACTTATCTTATATGGCTATTGTGAGAATAAAATGAGTTAATACATTAAAAGGATACCTGGCACATGCTAAGTGTTGAATAGGTGTTTGATTCTGTTGCTTTTATTATGAGGATGGTTATTATTGTGGCAGTTCTCTCTCTTTTTTTTTTAAAGATTTTATTTATTCATTTGCGAGAGAGAGCATGAGTGGGGTGATGAACAGAGGGAGAAGCAGACTCCCTGCCAAGCAGGGAGCCCGGGACCATGCCCAAGTGGAAGGCAAATGCCCAACCGACCTGAGCCACCCAGGCTGCTCTGTGGCAGTTCTTATTAAATGTACTATTTTTTTAAAGATTTTATTTATTTTGAGAGAGCGCATGAGAGAGAGAGAGAGCACCAACAGTGGGGAGGGGCAGAGGGAGAGGGAGAATCAGACTCCCTGCTGAGTGGGGGAGCCCTACAGGGGACTCTATCCCAGGACCCTGGGATCATGACCTGAGCCGAAGGCAGGTGCTTACCTGACTGAGCCACCCAGGTGCCATAAATGCACTATTCTTATGAATGTTAAATTATTCTCTAATTATATACATTAGAAAAATCAGTTTCAGAAATCATGACGCATTAAGACTGCACATTAGATGAGTGATGGAGTGGTTTTTGCATTAACCTTGCTAAGTTAGGATGATAATGTTGGAGAAATAAGAAAGCTGCAAATCGTAGAGGCCTTTGTAATTGAAACAGTGGAGTTATCTTGCCTGAGTAAGGGAAAGAAGTGTGTGCCACCATAACTTTACTTCTCTGAGTTCTTACTCACTGGCCATAGTAGGAATGTGGCTTCCATTTCATTCCCAGAGCTCATTGAATCCTCAGGTGCATAACTTATTTATGGTATTATCTTGTTCAGGCACTGAGCCTCTTGTTGACTACATTGTGAGTCACTTATGAGTAGTAACGACATTTCTTTAATCTTCGTAGTTCTCAACATCTAACACACGGGTACAGAGTAGGTTTTTAGTAAATATTTGTTGAATAAAGGCATCAATAAATGTCATCTGGCACTTAAAGTTAATGTTTAAGACTACTTACTCCCCCAGTGTGATGTCAGCACGGTCGTTTGTCCTCATGCATTTTATTATTGAGGTAGAAAAAAAGTGAAATGGTTGCATGTGACTTAGTAAATATGAATTTACACTACAGAACTGGGATTTGCCTTTTAGGTTCTTCAACTTTCACAGATTCAATATATAGTCACATTTTCAGTGTATACAAAGGTCTACTTATTCCCAGAAATCCTGGAAACTGTTGTTGCCATATAATTTTGTGCTGTGAAATCTCTTCCTAAAATCTCTGGATCTGGGTACATATGGACAAAGTCAAACCGTTAGTATATTTCATGGTGCATAAAATATATCAAATGCATAATTTATATTTTGATCTGAGTTTTCTGTATTATTGACCATGAATTTTCTATAGCCTATAATTACCTTGCTTATCTGTAAGCTAAAATTAGAAGAAAGACAGTGTTTGTTCGTTTTTTTTAAAGATTTATTTATTTGACAGAGAGACACAGCGAGAGAGGGAACACAAGCAGGGGGGTGGGAGAGGGAGAAGGAGGCTTCCTGCGGAGCAGGGAGCCCGATGAGGGGCTCTATCCCAGGACCCTGGGTCCACGACCTGAGCCGAAGGCAGACGCTTAACGACTGAGCCACCCAGGTGCCCCAAGAAAGACAGTGTTCTAGTACCTCTTTCCCTTTACTCTCATATACCAAAAGAATGGTTCTCTGAAGGTACAGATAATTAACATATATTTCTACATTCTGTCTTTTTTTGGAAGAAAGCAAATTCCAAAATAAGGGAGGACGCTGAGGTTGCAAATTCTTTACATAGAGAGTTTCCAGCTCAGGTTTTTCAGGGGGGGGAAAATATGCTTGAGAAATATCTTCCTATTTTTGCCCCTAAGGAAATAAAGTTACAACCACAGTCATCTAATCTAATCACTTTTCTTATTCCTTTCATAGATTCATCTCACAGGTGGACTGGTTTTCCTCATTTTCATTCTTTTCATGGATTCTCTTTTAGCCTCTGATTCCCTATTGATATCTATTGAAAAGTGCACAATTGCAATTTTAGCATTGAATTTCTCTATAATACTGCTTGTCTCTTTACCTCTCATTGATCCAAAGCTGTGTGCCAAGTCAATGGAGCAAAGTATGTTTAGTTCTTCCCTTGGCTTGTTTACCTACCTTCTTCATCAACCAGCAGCAATTAAAAGACACAACACCTCAGTCCTTTTCTTTGATATAATTAGATGAGTAATTCTTAAGAAGATCCACTTATTATTGATTCCTTTCAACTTTTCTCCTTTCCCCCGTTCTCACTGCATCCCACTTCACTTTCTCCAAAGTTAGCCACAGAAGTGGGACATCTGCTCAGAAAAACATTTAGATTGCTAATGATTCTTTTTAACATCTGTTACACTGCTACTGAACAGTTGTTGTTTCTTTAAGGAGGCTCAAGGGACAAGACCTGTGTCACCTTAATAGTGGGTACTTTTTGGAAGTAGTAAGCCCTGTGCCTTTGGGAGCTATCCAAAAGTGCTATTGTGTACATACATAAACTTAATGTTTCCAGTCTTACATTTCTTTTTTGTCCAGGGCAGTATTTCTGATTACTTTGTGTCTGGTTATTGTTAGTACTTGACAGGGTTTTTTTTTTTTTTTTCTTTGTCTTATTCCATTGCTCATTACAGTTGCACTTTTAAAGAGAGACACTATTAAGCACAAAACCTATCTCATATCCCCTACTGAATTGGATGTGAGCTTTTTACAAAAAAAAAAATTAAATAGGCTTTGATACCAACAACTCAATCTGTATGATAATTCACAATAAGAAAATGACTTGAGAATATGGTCTGAGACCAAATTTTTCTTTTCTGTTCAGTAAATGCATGTGTACTTATTCACAGATGCTTTGCGTGAGAAGAAATAAAAAAAGAATTGCTTTTAAATATATCTTCCCAGGGTATCCTGGAAATATTCTCCTGTCCTCATGTTGCCAAAGATGTTATTCACACCTTCAGACCACAGGGACCAGAAATTACTGGTGAGACTAGATGTGGTTCACATAAAAACTAGCTCTCTGGTAATTCAAAAAAGTGGTAAAAGATCTAAAAGGAATTTAAGAAGTCAGGCTTCACAAAGGAAGGGGAAAAAAAACCTGATAACTGAAACAGAACTTAAAATAAGAATAAAATGATTATGTTTTGCTAATTTGTCTTCCATTTAAGTTTAGATCAAGCTAAATTTAATATCTACTTTTGACTTTTATTTATTAGATCTGTTTTACATACAAATATATATGGATAAATAGATGACAGATAGTAGAGAGATGGCTAGTTTTCTCATTTTCTGCATAGTCTTGATATTTCCCATTGTCTTTCAATGGCAAAAAGCCCTATGGCAACCTCTGGTGGATGAATTAATTATGATACTGGAGAAAATAACCTACTATCTTTAGAGGAATTTATATAACTATAAAGAGTTTTATTTCACATAACAAATAAAAACTCATATCAATAATGTAAAATGTAAGTTATTTTTCATCTGACACCTTGAGGTAAATATCATGGTTTGAGGTTGTTTTGTTTTGATTTTTCTGTTTGGTTTTTACCATCTTAGGAAAATCCAAGTAAAAAACAAAAGCAACAATCAAATTAACTCAGCTCCCTGGATTATTCCATTTTTGACTTTTCGTTCAGCTATAACTAGGTTGGATATAAGTGCTCTGATACTTTAGGAATTTTGTTATGGAGATTATTCATAAAAGTAAATCACCTGTAGTTTAAGCCAATTAAAGGAGCGCTAATCTCGTACAAGTTTTCTCTAGGATGGCTAATGCAATTTTGCATCAAGGCATAGAATTTAAAAGCTAAATGTTTTTTTTGTTCCTTCTTTCCTAAATATTGTTCAATAAGTGATATATCACTTAATAAGTAGTTGGAATCTTAAAAGTGTTGTAGACAAGAGACGTTAATTGGCATAAAAGAAATAATGGTACAGCTTAAACAGATCACGCAGTCATATAAAAAGTAGCACTGGAAAAAACTAGTACAAAACAAAATATGTCAAATAGTAACACTTTGTGACTGATTCTAGATCTAAGATTCCCTGACTCCAACACCGTTATGTTTTTCAAATACATTAAAATTGTGCTTCATAATTGAGTTTCAGTTTAGTTACATAAAATGAAATTCCTGTATGAAAAGTTTACATACTGGGACAGTTTATAATTTTACTTTCTTTTTTTTTAAACTTTTTTTTTTTTTTTTTTTTTTAGAGCAAGCACAAGCAGTGGGGAGGAACAGAGGGTGAGGCAGAAGCAGACTCCCCACTGAGCAGGGAGCCTGATGTGGGGCTTGATCCCAGGACCCTGGGATCATGACCTGAGCTGAAGGCCGATGCTTAACTAACTGAGCCACCCAGGCACCTCTTATTTTACTTTCTTAAATTTTAATTTTTAAGAGATAATGGTAAACTTTTGAATTAAAATGAATATAAATCTCATTGTGCAATCTATCCCCCTTCAATTTACACATACCTCAGTACAAGACCACTCAAGTCCCTATCCAATGAGGAGTTTCAGATAAGATATGGGAGACTTCAGAATAATCCAACAAAGTCTGATTCTACCCAAGGCTCTAACAGTGGTTTTCTAAGCCTTTTGTTTTACATTTTCATATATCTGAAATTTATATGCAACCTACCATTAATGACATATCATAGTTTAATGATTTCTTTCTTAGTGAACATAAAATCATGGTACCTCTTACCATTAATGACATCTTAGGGTCAATAAACGTAAGTAGGTACAAAAGAATATATTGAATTTAGGAAGAACCCATCAGTCAGATTATGCAGAATATTCCTTTTTAAGCAGTAGCTAACACTTGATGCTCTTTATCCTTCTTGTTGTTATATTATCTAGCATCCATCCAAGTCACTCACTAAAATTTTTAAGCTGATTACTTTTTCAAACTTCATTTTCCTATCAGCCAATTCTCCAAAGTATAGCTTTATGAGAGAAAACAGTGACCCTGGAATAGATCATATCTGTTAGACTGTGTGACAACAGTACAGATAATGTATGTGAGATTTGTGGAACATTATCAATGAGGCACTCAAGTGGATTTTTATAGCGCAGCACTCGAAATAACCTATATGCTCAGGTGGTATTTCGTCATGTAAACAGATTTTCCTTTATATATCTTAAACTTTAAAAATATCCAGCCAGTCAGGGAAACTTTCTTAATATATAAACGCAACATTCTTCCAGACTTCACACAGCAAAATTTATGCTTAAGACCCATGTGTTCTTGTATTTTAGCTTCTGCACATCCGGTCAGCAAAGCATCAGTTCCATGGCTCCTGGCACCACACTGTGTTTCTTGCCATTGGTATCGCTGGGGGGAAATTGTACTAAGTTATGTAGGTGGTAAGGTCCTGAGTTTGTTGTGTATTCAGAACTCAGTAGGACAAAAGGCCTGTTTGGGTAAATCTTTCCAAAAAGTCTAACGTCACTAGCAATGATGAGTGCCATCCATTAGTCCATTCTTCATTCATATGCAGCAGGAGGCAAGGAATTGAAATTGGCAAGCCAATTTCTGCCTTTTCTCAACCTTTATTATTTTTATTCAAGGGATATGGCAGCCCTTTCCATTTAGCACCACTCAGGATCCCTTGGGTGTGTCGCTGTCACCTTGGTGAGACTCAGCTGCCTTGAGATGTCTCATCTTGCTAACCTAAGTGTCAGGTACTCTATCTCAAAGGGCTTGTGTGTGTGTGTGTGTGTGTGTGTGTGTGTGTGTGTGTGTGTGTACAGCCCTAACATAAACACATAATATTATGAAGTTTGAATCCAGTATTTCAAAGTGAAGTTAATGAGCACACACAACACAAAAAAATAACTAGCATGTCTATTCAGACACAAAGCAAGCAAAAGCAGTAGAATTGTATACAGTGGCCCTGAATTATATTTATTCTAGAATAAGCAGTATTCAAAAACTCATTTTAATCATTCAACTCCTTAGAAAGGTCAAGATCATTATATGTTTTTCTTGGACTGTTTAATTTATTGTTCCCATTTACACGGCTGCCTTCATTACTATGCAGATATAAAATGATAAGAAAAATTTATGGAGGGAGGCTATCTTCAAAATATTCATTAGTACAAAGAATTAGTAATATTCATTATCGCCTATAAAAATGGGACTATTTCAGTAGAACTTATGTTCAAATGTTCAGTAGAACTATATGTTCAAAATATAGTTTGGAGGGCGCCTGGGTGGCTCAGTCGGTTAAGCGACTGCCTTCGGCTCAGGTCGTGATCCTGGAGTCCTGGGATCGAGTCCCGCAACCGGCTCCCTGCTCGGCAGGGAGTCTGCTTCTCCCTCTGACCCTCCCCCCTCTCATGTGCTCTCTCTCTCTCCTCTCATCCTCTCTCTCAAATAAATAAATAAATAAAATCTTAAAAAAAAAAAAAGTACGGGGGCGCCTGGGTGGCTCAGATGGTTAAGCGTCTGCCTTCGGCTCAGGTCGTGATCCTGGAGTCCCAGGATCGAGTCCCACATCGGGCTCCCTGCTCAGCAGGGGGTCTGCTTCTGCCTCTGACCCTCCCCCCTCTCATGTGCTCTCTCTCTCTCTCATTCTCTCTGTCTCAAATAAATAAATAAAATCTTTTTTAAAAATACTCTGTTATGTGAGGGCGCCTGGGTGGCTCAGTTGGTTAAGCGACTGCCTTCGGCTCAGGTCATGATCCTGGAGTCCCTGGATCGAGTCCCGCATCGGGCTCCCTGCTCGGCAGGGAGTCTGCTTCTCCCTCTGACCCTCCCCCCTCTCATGTGCTCTCTCTCTCATTCTCTCTCTCAAATAAATAAATAAAATCTTTAAAAAAAAATATATATATATAGTTTGGAAAAGGTACTAGGATAACAGGAATAAAGAAAGGAAATAGAGAAATCACTATTAAAGCACTTTCTTTAACTGTATTTATTATATTTGATCCTCAAATTTTAGCGAAAAGGCCTTCCAATCTCGAGGTATGCATATTAGCAACAAGGAATAAATATACCGTGTTATTTCATTCAATTTTAAAGCAAGCCTACTTTATGTCTTTGTTCACACTGAGCTAGGGGGAGGGAAAAAAAAAAAAAGCGAAGGCCAGTTCTTAAGCCACTCAAACGTTTTACTCCCACCTTGTGGCTGTGTGCTGCATGGCTACTTTTCCAAATTTGAGAGTTCAGAATTTGACTTATTTTCTATATTGTCTTAACCACTGATGAAAACAAGATTGATTGGGAAAGGAGCTTTGTGATTTACCAAAGACGGAGGTCTGTGATACAGGGCTTTTGCAGCATGCAAATCAGCAAAGAGTGATATGAACGGTGCTACAGAATAAACAGGCTTCCTTTCTCTACCTTGGACATAGAATTTGAAAAGAAATTTTGAGGCTCCTCTTTTTGACCCACTGCACTGAGACACTTTGATTCAAAATGTTTTTAAATACCAAAATTATTTTCACAAGCCAAATTTAGAGTGTTAACAAAAGCACATCTCATCTAGTTTCTTTGAACATTAAAAAAAAAAAATGCAAAGAAATACATTGGGTATCTCTCCAAAAAGATACTACATGAATTGTCTGCAAAACTACAAAGAAAACTGAACTCGAATGCTTATTTACACAATTTTCTTTCTTTCTCTTTTTCCTTTATGTGGCTTGAGAAATAAATGGAAGAAATACCTCTGGCTGGTAAGTTAGAGAAATAGATCTGAGTATGTTGTTTATCTCCTTAGACTTCTGCTTATTCCACAGTTTACTACCTTAAACTATTAGCCAAAACTATCCTATCAAATTCTTCTTCCTGGATTGATTTTACTCTTTCCCTGGTTGAGTTTAGCATCCACCTTTATTAGAAAAAAACATTCAGCTTCTTTGAGCCAGAATGAAATAAAAGCATCTTAGTTTCAGGATGAAACAACCCTAGAACCAGGGACTCTTTCTTCCATACTACAGCCAGGGACCTCCTCAAAGGCATCTGTGAGTCCTGCCTTATTGTGTTTCAGCATGGTCTGGCAATTTCCGAAGACAACCAGCTTTATATTTTCCAAAGGCTCTCGCCACCAAAAGCTGTGTTTGTGTCAGCATGATTTAACTTATGACTGACAGCCTCCATTTGAGAACTGTCTTTCCATTCAAACTTATCAGATCGAGTTCAGGGAGATTTAGTTAAATAGATTTTGTTGTTTCACAAAAGTGGGAAAATACGAGTAAGGAGTTAGCCTAATTTATGAAACAGAATTCCTAACTAATTTGAAATTGGATATTCCCTTTTAAAAACATAAAATAAATCCATTCGAATTATTTTTGTTATTTGTAAGATATACAATGATTTATATATACATATACATGAATGAATACACATACATACACACACAGAATGTTTTTACTCTTCCCAATTTTTGAGGATCACTAATAAAAGTACTATAATTTAACTATATTTCAATCCTCAGAGTACCTAGATTATGTAATAAATAAACTTTGTTCTTTATCCAGGTGTTTGCAATTTTTTTGTCCCTTAAAAATAAGTAATAGAAAGAGATGAGTTTTTACTATCTAATTGTTATTTGCTACCAATTAATGTTACTAAATTGGAAAAATAATTCATTTTCATCATGATTATCTTAATATTCTTTAAAAAAAGAACAAACCAATTTCAGACATTTGAAATCTTGACCAGAAGAAACTCCTTCCAAGTTTATAAATGATGAGATTAATTTCAAAATGCCAGCCACATAGCTGCTCAACATTTCAAGCTCAAGATACATATGGGATTAAATATTAGACAGGTCTCTAATATCTATGTTATTTCACATGTAACATTAACTTCTAGATAACATGTTCATTTCCTCTAAAAGCATATAAAAGAGCTTTCCTATTAAACATCTTTAGAGACAGAAAAAAATATCTCCTATTTTCTTTTTTTTTTTTTTAAAGATTTTATTTATTTATTTGAGAGAGAGAATGAGAGAGAGCACATGAGAGAGGGGAGGGTCAGAGGGAGAAGCAGACTCCCTGCCGAGCAGGGAGCCCGATGCGGGACTCGATCCAGGGACTCCAGGATCATGACCTGAGCCGAAGGCAGTCGCTTAACCAACTGAGCCACCCAGGCGCCCTCCTATTTTCTTTTTTAACACTTGTTTCTGTTATATGTGTAGGGGATTTTTTTCTCTGCAAAACTTGAGTTAGGAACCAGCCAGCTCTGTATATCTCCTCACACTCTCCACCTGCATCCTTATCTGAATGTCTCATCTGGGAGAATTTGAATTTTGTTTATCGATGTTGCATTTGTAACTGACTGCATGTTAAGCCAGGCTGCCATCCCTTTAGGAGCTAAACCACAGTAATAAATGAAGTTGAAATTCTTTATTCCTCATCTGGCACAAGTCATTAGTTTTCCTAAGTAAAGAAGTATTTATAAGGTTGCATTCCAGTCTTTCTCAAGCCCTAATTTTTTTTTTTTCCATTGTGAAAATTTCTTCCATTTACTTTATTTTCTATCCATTTAAAATTTAATCTTAGGAGTTCTCACATAAGACTGAGGAAAAAAAATTTTTTTTTTTTTTTTTTTACTTTGTGTCAATATGTCCCTCCAAGATTTACAAATGCTGAAGTTGCTCAAAATAGTAAATCAAAATTGTCCTTTTTTCTTCAATATCCAAATAAGAGAATATCTCTGGATCACATTGGGCATACCCTAAAATAGCTAAGAATATGTTCCTTCTCATCACAAACAGGGATCTCAGACTCAAAATAATGGATGCTTAAAAATTAAATTTTATTTTTACACTTCTCTTTTATATAGACAATAGAAACTATATAACTCAAGCCAATTATTAATGGTTTTGTTTTCCTAAATTTATTAGGAAATTTAATTTTTTGATAATTATACATGAAGAGTATATCATTTTAGAAAAACTGGAAAATAAGCACAAGGGAGTGAATAGCAACAACAATGAAACTATAGCCTAAAGAAAACACTGTCCTTTGATATTAAACAATGGTAGGTGAAATTTTACCAGGCTTAGTTAGTGCCTTCTGGAATCCATTGCCCTGACAGAATTGAATAAGGCATTTGGATTTAATAATAAGAAAGAATTGAGTCCCATTTTCCTGTGATTTCAAACTGACTTCATGTATACCGGCTACATGGAGGTCTATTGCATGCTTTATCGCTTACTAAGAAGAAGAGCATGGACAAAACCCAAACATGTGTATATGTACATAAAAATCCAGATGTACCGCCCCCCCCAATCAAGTGGTGGCATGTTTGTGCCCCCTGCCAAATTCGTACGATGAGACCCTAACTACAAAGTGATGGTATTTAGAGGTAGGGCCTTTGGGAAGTATTTAGGTTTAGAGGGTGTCACAAGGGTAGAGCTCTTGTGATGGTATCAGAGTCTTTACAGGAAGGGAAAGAGACTAGAGCTCTATGGCTATAGAGTAATAGTCATGGCTGTCAGTAAACCAGGAAGTGGGCTCTCACCTGCCACCTGATCTGCCAGCACCCTGATCTTGGACTTTCTAGCCTTCACAGCTGTGAGAAATAAATGTCCATTGTTTAAGCCACCCGGGCTATGATATTTATCATAGCACAGCACCTTCGTCAAGACAAGTGGTATTCCAAATTTTAAGAGCTAAGATGCCATGTTAAAAATCTTTCAGATTTGTCATACCCTTAGTTTCCTTAATTCCTATTTAGCACATTTAAAAAGTCTCACATTTTAGAATAATAGAACATATAATTTTATTTAGCAATAATTGAAATAGATATGGAATTTGACAGTTTAAAATACAGGTTTCCTTTTTCCTGGACTCCTTCAACATTATACAAAAGATAGTTTTCTTAATATTATTTTTTTGCTCAGTCAAAATTTGTGAAGTGACTACTGTTGGGCTTAGGCATGTTACTTTGACAATATACAAAAGTAAAATATTTTCTCTCTTCCAAATTGTGAGTGTACAGTTGGGCCTCCCAAGAGTAAGATGAAAATTATTGCAAAGTATGACAAGGTCTCAATAAAGATATGCCCTTGTTTTGTCAAGGTGACATGAAGAAGAGCATGTAGATGACACTTTTGGGGAAAGGTCATGGTGTTCTGGGTGATAGCCCACCAACTCTGAATTTTCAAAGAATACTCTTTAAATTTTTTTTGGACACAGTTTTAATAAGAAAGCTCTCTTCGAACAGGAGAAACAATAGAACATATTCATTTTAATGTATAACTATGCTTATTTTAATGCAAAATTATGAAGTGCCAAATGACCTGAGCGGTCTTGTGAACTTCCTCAAGAGAATGGCACAACTATTTTTTGAGCCCCTAGTATATAGGAGGCATTTTATTAAGAAAAATATAGAAAGAAAAAGGTTTTCCATTTCCACAGTTCAAAACTTTGTCTACACAAGCCAAATGGAATAAAGATTTGAGTAAAAACCTATCTAGATAATTTGATCAAGGTAGAAATCCTTTCTATGATTACTCTAGTGTAAATACAAGCCACTTTGACCCTCTGAGGACCAGAACCGTGTGCATTATCTCAGACTGAAACAGAACACTGTGGGAGATCTGAAAAGGCAATTGAAACCACAGTGGGGAAACTTGTTATTGGATTTTTTTTTTTTTTAGGTCTCATGCCTTGTGACATACTAGCATTTGAGAAGGTCAGCCTTGTAAAGGCGTGGATACTTTAATAACAGGCGTCTCTTCATAACAAACTTTACTTGATACTGTAATTGACTTCACATCTGTGAGATTTTTATTACTGTGGATTTTTATCAACACTTCACCCAACATCCTAACTTCCCACTGAATAATGCCTTGTGAGTATCACGGACCTGAGATTACAAAGTGAGCTATGTGGTTGATAGCATCTGTTATAGGACCATTGCCAATATATAAATATGATGGAAAAAAAAATGTGCAAGGTGCTGGTATTTGACCCTTGCAACAGTTATCTGTTTATATCACGGTGCTACTGGCAAAGAATGACTTTTCCTTCCCTGGCATCTTCATGAGTCATCGTGAACTCCTACAGAAATGAACTAAGACTTCAACTTTCTGGAAAACTTGTAAGAAACTGCCAAATTCTCCTAACTTAAAACAGTTTTGATCAGTTCTCTTTACAATATTGTTTATAAAGATTCCCATGAATTAGAAAGTAAACCTTCCCTTTAAGATGAGGTTAGAAAGACTAACAGAAGTTATGTAGTTGAGTTGAAATGTCAAGCTTTCTTTTATACAGGCTTTCTCTTACACAGAGTCCCTACACAACGCCTGAGAGGGAAAGGTGAGTGAATGGATGCTTAAAGAATGCTCCAAAGATACTTAAGCAAGCCAGAGAACAAATGTCAGGCAGAATCCTTTCCCCCAGATTACCTAATTAGCAGGTATCTAATAAGTACACCATCTCCTCTGGTAAAACTAGCAGGAAGAATCACAGCACAGTCAAGGTAGGTAACCTCGAGACCAAGCCAAATTCGAGCAGGCAGGAATCTGGTGCAATCTTGTGCAAAGTCTTTCAGAGACAGAAAGGCTGAAATTTGGCTTTGATTGGCAATACAGTATTAAGATCAGCAAGTAAAGGAAATCAGAAAGAAAACTTATAACTGAGGAGGGCAATGAAGAAAACAAAATCAAATCAGTTTTCCCCTTAGTGATCCCACATAAATACAGTTACTGTTCTATTCATTCTTACAACATTTTCTAAACAAAAATGTCTATATTTATATAGAAAAAGGAACATTGTCATTCCTCTTCACTATAAAATTCCTTCTCTATGAAAACCCAGATCTGTATCAGTGACAACATCTTACACTACCCAATACATCAGAGGGTAAAAAAAGACCATTGCTTAATTAGGCACCTACTATGTGCTAGAGACAACAGAGATCAATTACTTAAATCTTCAGTTGCTCTGTGACGTGGCCATTATCTGTCTTTTACAGATAACAAAAACAAGACTCATAAATTCTATACATTGTTCAACTTCAGTTTATCAGGGGCTAAGTCAGCATTTGACTGGAATTTAGATGGACACCAAAGTCCGTATTTTGTCACTCATCTGACATTGTACGCACTGAGAGCTGCTGACTACACAAGGCCAGCCATTTAATTAATGTTGTAGGTGGACTAATTGATTTTGGTCAGTGAATGTTTAACGATTATTTCACTTTCCCCCTTGACTACTTTAGTTGTAGTTAACGCACCAAGAAGGCACTGATTATTCTGAAACACTAAAAAATATAAAAGATAAATTGTTAAGGAGTGCTACCTCTATGAGGTATACATAATTTTCTGTAATTACAGTATTATGATGGTCATAATCTTTTTCAAATGAGTCGTTCTAATATATCTGTCCCAAAGTAAAGGCACTGCAACAAACACCTTAATTCTTGCCAGTACATGACGCAAAATATATATTGGGGAGGAAGGATAATCTAAGGTTACCTACTAACTTTCCTAAATTTGAAAATTGTGAATACTGAAATTTATTTTAAGGGGAGGAGGGTGGGGAGATGAGTGAACTAGATAGAAGGGATTGTGAGTACACTTAACTTGATGAGCGCTATGAAAAGTTTAGAATTGGTAAATCACTATGTTGAATACTTGAAGCTAACATAACATTGTATGTTAATTTAGACTTAAAAAAAAGAAACAGGATAGCAAAAACTTATAATAGATGATGCTCTGAGTAGGTGGTTAAATTGCTCCTCTTTACTGTGTTTACTTGCCTTTGAAGAGGCAGCTACTAAACAGGGGGGTATGATGACACTTCTTTAGATTCCAGAACGAACATCTTAAAGCTACCAACATCCTTACTTCATTTTCACTATTATTTATATAGAATCTATCATTTTATTACTTGTTCATCTAGAAAATCTGACCATGCAAGTGATTAAAGACATAGGCATTGGGATCAGTTAAACATAAATTTGTATTTATTTTTAAATTCCAGTATCATTAACATACAGTGTTATATCAGTTTCAGGTGTACAATATAGTGATTCAATAATTCTGTACATTAGTGCTCATCAAGATAAGTGTACTCTTAATCCCCTTCACCTGTTCCACACACCCCTCCCCCCGCACACACACACACCTCACTTCTGGTAACTATTAGTTTGTTCTCTATAGTTAACAGTCTGGTTTTTAGTTTGTCTCTTTTTTTCTTTGTTCGTGTGTTTTGTTTCTTAAATTCCTTGCATGAGCGAAAACATATGGTATTTGTCTTTCTCTGACTTATTTCACTTAGCATTCATTATAGCCTCTAGATTCATTCATGTTGTTGCAAAATGGCAAGATTTCATTCTTTTTTATGGCTAATATTCCATTGTATATATATTTACAGCACTTCTTTATCCATTCATCTATTGATAGACACTTAGGCTGCTTCCATAGCTTGGTTACTATAAAATATGCTGCAATAAACATAGGGATGCATATATCTTTTTGAGTTAGTGTTTTTGTATTCTTTGGGTAAATACCCAGTAGTGAAATTACTGGATCACATGGTAATTCTATTTTAATTTTTTTTGAGGAAGCTCCACATTGTTTTACACAGTGGCTACACCAATTTAAATTCCAACCGACAGTGCATGAGAGTTCCTTTTTCTCCACCTCGTCCCCAACACTTGATGTTTTTTGTGCTTTCGATTTTAGCCATTCTGACCCATGTGAGGTGATACCTCATGATGGTTTTGATTTGCATTTCCCTGATCATTAGTGGTGTCAAGCATCTTTTCATGTGTCTCTTGGCCATCTGTATATCTTCTTTGGAGAAATGTCTGTTCATGTCTTCTGCCCATTTTTTAATTGGATTGTTTTTTGGGTATTGAGTTGTATCAGGTCTTTATATATTTTGGATAGTAACTCTTTATTGGATATGTCATTTGCAAATATCTTTTCGCATTCAGTAGGTTGCCTTTTAGTTTTGTTGATTGTTTCCTTTGCTGTGCAGAAGCTTGTTATTCTGATGAAGTCCCGATATTTTATTTTTGCTTTGTTTCCCTTGCCTCAGAAGACATATCTAGAAAAATGTTGCTAAAGCCAATGTCAAAGAAATTACTGCCTGTGTTCTCTTCTAGGATTTTTATAGTTTCTGATCTTACATTGAAGTCTTTAATCCATTTTGAATATATTTTTGTGTATGGTGTGAGAAAGTGGTCCAGTTTCATTCTTTTGCATGTAGCTGACCAGTTCTCCCAACACCATTTGCTGAAGAGACTGTTTTCCGTGGCATGTTCTTGCCTCTTTTGTAGAAGATTAACTGACCATATAACTGTGGGTTTATTTCTGAGCTGTCTGTTCTGTTCCATTGATCTATGTGTCTATTTTTGTGCCAGTACCATACTGTCTTGATTACTACAGCCTTGTAATGTATCTTGAAATTTGGGATTGTGATAGCTCCTGTTTTGTTTTTCTTTTTCAAGATTGCTGTGGTTATTTGGTTTTTTTGTGGTTCCATACAAATTTTAGGATTGTTTGTTCTAGTTCTGTGAAAAATGCTGTCAGTATGATGATAGGGATTGCATTAAATCTGTAAATTGCTTTGGGTAGTATGACCATTTTAACAATATTTGTTCTCCCAACCCATGAGTGTGGAATATCTTTACATTTGTTTGTGTCATCTTGAGTTGGGTTTGTATCTTAAATATCTTATACTGGATGTAGAATCCTCCATTTCTTAACTTCTTGGATCCAACATTTTCTTAACTATAAATTAGATTATATGTATGTGTGTCTCGTGTGTGTGTGTGTGTGCATACACAATTTATATCCCTTCCTCTTCTGTTATATCATTATTTTCATCATCATCAGTATCATGTTTATTTCTCAGGCTATGAAACAAACTACACATAAGCAGTAATTTTAAGCTATTAAGAAAAATATATATTTCTAATCCATCATAAAGTAAGTACTGGTATAAACATATTTTATAAATTACCGTAAATTTTATGAGATGGATTCTTTCAGACAGGCTATAATTTCCTCTGAAAAATCCCCTGACTTCTCTTATTCACCTCATAATACTGTATTCCCCTACATCCTTGCCTTTATCTTATCTTCACCTTCTTCCTTTTCTTTGTCTGGCTATCTGATTTTTGCTCTAATTGCTGTAACTGATCCTTCTCAAACTCTTCCTTTTCCTTTGATTTCTAAAGTATTTTCAGTCTCCATTTTCTCTTATCCAGCTAATCTCTTATACACAATAACTTTATCTCTTTCACTGCTTGCTTTTATTCAAAATTTATTAAAATCCTTAGTTATTTTTTGCTTGCTCATTATAATTCTAATTTAAGACAAGTATCAGTTTCCTTTACATTGAGATTTTCCCTTTTTTAATAAAGGCATTTATTTTTTAAATTTTTTTAATCATAAAAGCATTTGAACTTAACATTATCACTTGAGTATAAGCTTTTCTTTGTTTTATAGATTTTGACATAAAATTTTTCTTTTATGGCTTTCTAGAGATACACTAATTTCTTGTTTGATTTTTACTTTGAATCAAATGTTATATTTAAGAAGTTGCTTTTAATTTCCAATCATTAAAGATTTCTGTGTCTTTCTTTATTATGCATTTCTAATTATATTTGATTGTGTTCAGAGAACAGGGCTATAAATCTCTACTTCAAAAATGATTACAGTCTTCCTTATTGCACTTTTGTAAATGTCTCTATAAATGACAAAGATACTCTTTTTTTCCCCAGCTTTATTGAGGCGTGATGGACAAATAATAATTGTATACATTTAGGTTGTAAAATGTGATTTTTCTAAAGATGTACATCATGATGATTTAATACACATATACATTGTGAAATGATTTCACAATCAAGTTAATTAACACATCCATCACCTCACATAGTTACCACATTTTGTGTGTGTGTGGTGAGAACACTTAAGATTTTTCTCTTAGCAACTTTCAAGTATACGTTCAAGTAATTACTTTCAAGTAATATTAACTATAACCAGCATGTTGTTAATAGATTCCCAGAACTTATTCATCTTATATGAACGTTTGTACCCGATGAACAGCACCTCCCCATTTTCCTCACACCCCAGCCTCTGTCAACCACGGTTCTACTCTTGTTCTTTGAGTTCAACTTTTTTTAGATTCCACATATAAGTGAAATCATACAGTATTTATTTGCCTTTCTGTGTCTGGCCTATTTCACTTAGCATAACGTCTTCCAGCTTCACAAATGACAGGAGTCTCTTCTTTTTTAAATGACAGAATAATATTCCATTATATAAAGAGATAGACATGGGTATGTATAAAGATACAGATATATCACATTTTCTTTACCCATTCATCTGTCAATGGACACTTGGGTTGTTTCCATATCTTGGTTATTGTGAATAATGCTGCAAAGATATAGGGAGTGCAGGTATCTTTTAGAGGTACTGATTCTTGATTCTTTTGGATATATGCCCAGAAGTGGGATTGCTGGATCATATGGGGGAACTCCATCCAGTTTTCTAAAATGGCTGTACTAATTAACATTCCCACCTACAGTGTAGAAGGGTACCCTTTTCACCACACTCTGGTCAATACGTAATCTCTTGTCTTTTTGATAATGCCCATCCTAAAAGTTGTAAGGTGATTTCCCATTTTGCTTTTGATTTGCATTTCCTTGATGATTAGTGATGTTGAACACATTTTCAAATACCTGTTGGCCATTTGTATGTGTTTTTTGTAAAAATGTCTATTCAGGTCCTCTGCCCAGTTTTTAATTGGGTTATTTCTTTGCCCTAGAGTTGTTAGGAGTTCCTTATATGTTTTGGATATCGACTCCTTATCAGAAATAGGGTTTGCAAATATTTTCTCTTGTTCCTTAGAAATCTTTTCATTTTATTTATTGTTTTCATTGTTATATGGAAGCTTTTTAGTTTGATATAATCCCACTTGTTTACTTTTGCTTTTGTTGCCTGTGTTTGTGTGAGCCCAGAAAATCGTTGCCAAGACCAATGTCAACAAACATTTAGTTTTATGGCTTACATAAAATCATAAAACATTTAGTTTTTTTCTTATTATGTTCAGTTAGCCACTGTATAGTACATAATTAGTCATTGATGCAGTGTGCAAGGATTCATCAGTTAAGCATAACACCCAGGGCTCATCGCAGCACATGCCCCCCTTAATACCCATCACCCTGTCACCCCCCCCCCCTCTCTCCTTCCCTCTAAAACCCCCAGATTGTTTCTCGAGGTCCATAGTCTCCCACGGTTCATCTCCCTCTCTGATTTCTCCCCCTTTGGATTTCCCTCCCTTCCCCTATGGTCCTCTGTGCTATTGCTTATGGAGGGATTATGTTAAGTGAAAACATTTAGTTTTATTTAGTTTTATGGCTTACATCTTTAACCTATGGTTTAATTTATAGTGTACGTTTTTTAATCCATTTCAAGTTAATATTTGTGAATGGTGTGAGATAGGTCCATTACAGTCTTTTGCACATACTTACCCAGTTTTACAAACACCATTTATTGAAGACACTGTCCTTTCTCCTTTGATTATTTTGGTCATTTTGTAAAAAATTAGCTAATCCTTATGTATGGGTTTATTTCTGGGCTGTCTATTCTGTTCCATTGTTTATGTGTCTGGTTTTAGGCCAGTACCATATTTTTTGACTACTATAGCTTTGTAATATAGTCTAATATCAGGAAGTGTGGTACCTCAAGTTTTGTTCTTCTTTCTCAATATTGCTTCAGTTATTTAGTCTTTTATGGTTCCAAACAAATTTAGGACTGTTTTTTAAATTTCTATAAAAAATGTCATTTGAATTTTGATAGGGATTTCATTAAATCTATAGATGGCTTTGGGCAGTATGGACATTTTAATAATGTTATTTCTTCCAAAATGAATATAAAGTATCTCCATTTATTTGTGTCTTCTTTAATTTCTTTCATCACTATCCCGTAGTTTTCAGCATACAGATCTTTCACCTCCTTAGTTAGTTCATTACTAGGTATTTTTTTTAATGCAATTCTAAATAAGATTAATTTATCTTTCTGGTGGTTTGTTACTAGTGAATAGAAATGCAACAGATGTTTGTATATTGATTTCATATCCTGCAGTGTTACTAAATTTATTTATTCTAACATTTTTTGGTGGAGTTATTAGGGTTTTCTATATATGCTGGGAATGGCTAGCACTCCCTGTACTAATGGATGAAAGGTTACTCTGAACTTTGCTGTGAAAGAGAGGAGAAGGCAAGGGGTCAATGCTCAGAGACAAGACCCTTTGCTCTTTGCTCCCCACCTTTATTTGTCCTTCAGGATAATCATAAATCTTTATAACTCTTTCTCAAACAAGTGATGTGTGACAAGGGGTCTTGCTGGAACTAGGAGGATCTGTTTAAGGGAAAGATAGGATGTGCTAATCTTCCTGTTCTATGAGTTCTGCTAAACATAGCCTAGGGGACAATGCATACATCTCTTTGATAACAGGGCGGCTGTTTGGGCTAAGAAAGCTTCAGAGAGCCTGGATGGCTCAGATGGTTGGGCATCTCCCTTTGGCTCAGGTCATGATCTCCAGGTCCTGGAATCCAGCCCCACATTGGGCTCCCTGCTCAGTGGGGAGCCTGCTTCCCCCTCTCCCTCTGCCTCTCCCCCTGTTTGTGCTCTCTCTGTCTCTCTCTCTCAAATGAATAAATAAAATTTTTTTTTTTTTAAGATTTTTATTTATTTATTCATGAGAGACAGAGAGAGAGAGAGGCAGAGGGAGAAGCAGGCTCCCAAGGAGCAGAGAGCCCGATGCGGGACTCGATCCCAGGACCCTGGGATCATGACCTGAGCCGAAGGCAGACGCTTAACCATCTGAGCCACCCAGGCGCCCATAAATAAAATCTTAAAAAAAAAAAAAAGAAAGAAGGAAATCTTCGGGGAAGGCAACTGGCAGAGTGGTCACGCCCACCTCCACCTTCCAAAGGCCTACACCCTTCTCTGAAAACTTCCCTGCCCCCAGTGGCCTCCATGTTACATTTTAGCAAGCCAGGTATTATGGATAATTTCACGCTCTACATTAACCCCAACATATATATAAAGTTGTCGTCTACAAACAGATGATTTTACTTCTTCCTTTCCAATTGAGAACACTTTTGTTTGTTGTTTCTTTCTTTTTCTTTTCTTTTTTTTTTTTTTTTTTTGGTCTAATTGCTATGTCTAGAATTTCTAGTACAATGTAGAAGTGGTGAGAATGGCCATGCTTATCTTGTTCCTTATCTTAGAGGAAAAGCTTCAAGCTTTTCACAGTTGAGTGGAATGTTTTCTGTGGGCTTGTCAGAGATGGCCCTTATGATGAGTTAATTTCTTCTATTCTTTGTTGAGAGTTTTCATCATGAAAGAATGTTGAATTTTGACAAATGCCTTTTTCTGCATTTATTGAGATGCTATTATAATTTTTATCATGAACCAAACAGTGGTAGCTCTACCTGCTTCCAGATGTTTTTGTTGTCAAACTAAATAAATCCCTATTTAATCTCAATCCACTTTCAGATGATACTCATTATTATGTAAACTTCACAAGGACAGGGCTTTTGTTTGCTTCCTCTTCAGAGATGTACTACTGGTTCCAAGAACATTGCTTAGCTGAAATAAGTGCTCAGTAAATATTTGTTTAATAAATGAGTTAATATTATGTTTACTGCAAATGGGAAAGATTTATATATCTTTTCATTACATTTATATTTTAATGTCATTTAATCTAATATTAATATCACTGCCACTGCATTTAGTTTGTATTTTAGTGCTCTTTGTCTACATTTTCATTTTCAACCTTTTTGTATCTTTGTTTTAAGTTTGTTACTTAAAACTGAATTTTTTTTTAACCATTCTATTTTATTTTATCATGATTAGTATACTCTTTAATCCCCATCCCTTATTTTCTCCATCCCCCAATCACTCCCCTCTGGTAACCATCAGTTTGTTCTTTATAGTTAAGAGTGTGCTTCTTGGTTTGTCTCTCTTTTTTTGCTTCCTGTGCTCATTTATTTTGTTCCTTAAATTCCACATTGAGATCATATGGTATTTGTCTTTCTCTGACTTATTTTGCTTTAGCATTATATACTTTCTAGCTCTATCCATGTTGTTGCAAATGATAAGATTTCATTCATTTCTATGGTTGAATAATATTTTTTGTATATATATACCACTTCTTGTTTCTCCATTCACCAATCAGTGGACACTTGAGCTGCTTCCATAGTTTGGCTGTTGTAAATAATGCTGCTATAAACATTGGGGTGTATGTATGACTTTGAATTAGTATGTATGAATTTTGGGGTAAATACCAAGTAGTGTGATTGTTGGATCATAGGGTAGTTCTTTTTTAATTTTTTGAGTGACCTCCATACTGTTTTCCACAGTGGCTGCACCAGTGTGCATTCCCACCAACAGTGCATGAAGGTTCCTTTTTCTCCACATCCTTACCAACACTTGTTTCTTGTGTTGTTGATCTGAGCCATTCTGATAGGTGTGAGGCATTGTGGTTTTGATTTACATTTCCCTGATGATGAGTGATGTTGAGTATCTTTTCATGTGTCCATCGGCCACCTGTATATCTTCTTTGGGGAAATGTCTGTTTATGTCTTCTGCCCATTTTTTAATCGGATTAATTTTGGGAGGGTATTGAGATGTGTCAGATCTTTATATAATTTGGATGCTAACCCTTTATATGTAATTTGCATATATCTTCTCCCATTCAGTAGGTTGCCTTTTAGATTCTTTTAAGGTTTTATTTAAATTCCAGTTAGTGACATACAGTATAATATTATTTTCAGGTGTACAATATAGTCATTCCACACTTCCATGAAACACCTGGTACTCCTCCTAACAAGTGTACTCCTTAATCCCCATCACCTATTTAACCCATTTCCCCACCCACCTCCCCTCTGGTAACCATCGATTTGTTTTCTATAGTTAAGATTGTGTTTCTCAGTTTGCCCCCCCTTTCTTTTCTTTCTTTCTTTTCTTTTTTTCTTTTTCTGTCTTTTTCTTGCTTGCTTGCTTGCTTTCTTTCTTCTTTCTTGCTTTCTTCTTTCTCCCCTTTGCTTGTTGATTTTGTTTCTTAAATTCCACTTTTGAGTGAAACCATACAGTCTTTCTCTGACTTATTTCGCTTAACATAATACTCTCTAGCTCCATTCATGATGTTGCAAATGGCAAGATTCAATATTTTTTATGGCTGAGTGAAATTCTGTGTGTGTGTATCATATCTTTTTTTCTTCTCAGATCTAGGGTTAGAGTTAGGGTTATGGACAGGTTTAGGGTGAGGGTATATGCCTGGTATCCTGCTGTTTAGAGAGCTGTCCACAGGGTTAGAGGTTAGGGTTAGTGCACTATTGTTAGTGTTAGGGTTAGGATTAGAGTTAGGGTATGTGTCTGGTTGCGTTTTAGTTTTGTTGCTTCCTTTGCTGTGCAGAAGCTTTTTATCTTGATGAAGTCCCAAAAGTTTATATTTGCTGTTGTTTTCCTTGCCTCAGGAGACACATTTAGAAAACTGTTGCTATGGCCCATGTCAGAGAGATTATGGCCTGTGCTCTCTTCAAGAAGTTTTATGGTTTCAGGTCTCACATAGATCTTTAATCCATTAAAATTTATTTTGTTTATGGTGTAAGAATATGGTCCAGTTTCATTCTTTTGCATGTGGCTGTCCACTAGTTCCAAACACTATTTGTTGAAGAGACTTTTTCCAGGTGCATATTCATTCATTCTTTGTCAAAGATAAATTGACTGTATAATTGTGGGTTCATTTCTGAGTCTTCTGTTGTATTTCATTTATCTATGTATCTCTTTCTATGCCAGCACCACACTGTTTTAACTACTACTGCTTTGTAATATAACTTGAAATCCTGAATTGTGATGCCTCCTGCTTTACTTTTCTTTTTCACGGTTGCTTTGGCTGTTTGGGATCTTTTGTCATTCCATACAAATTTTAGGATTGTTTGTTCTAGTTTTGTGAAAAATGCTGTTGGTATTTTGATAGAAATTGCATTAAATGTCTTGATTGCTTTGGGTAACATAGACATTTTAACAATATTTGTTTTTCCAACCCAAAAGCATGGAATGTCTTTGCATTTCTTTGCATTGTCTTGAATTTCTTTCATCAGTATTTTATAGTTTTCAGTGTACAGGTCCTTCACCTCTTTGGTCAAGTTTATTCCTACTTTGTTTTTGGTGCAATTATAAATGGGATGCTTTCTTAATTTCACTTTCTGCTGCTTCATTATTAGTGTATAGGAATGCAACAGATTCTGTACATTGATTTTGTATCCTAAGACTTTACTGAATTCATTTATCATTTTAGCAGGTTTTTTTTGTTGGGGTTGTTAGGGTTCTATATATAGTATCATGTCATCTGCAAATAGTGAAAGTTTTATTTCATTATTAATATGGGTGCTTTCTATTTCTTTATGTTGTCTAATTGCTGTGGCTAGTACTTCCAGGACTGTGTTGAATAAAAGTGGTAAGATTGGAATCCTTGTCTTGTTCCTGACCTTAGGGGAAAAGTTTTCAGTTTTTCACCATTGAGTATGATGTTGGCTATGGGTTTTTCATATATGACCTTTATTTAGATATATTTCCTCCAGACTGACTTTGCAGAGGGTTTTTATCCTGAATGGTTGTTGTACTTTGTCAAATGCTTTTTCTGCATTTATTGAAATGATCATATGGTTTTTATTCTTTTATTGATGTGATGTATTACATTGTTTTGCAAATCTTAAACCACTCTTGTATCCAGGGAATAAATCTCACTTGATCGTGGTGTATTTTTTAAAATATATTGTTGGATTCGGTTTGCTAATATTTTGTTTAAGATTTTTGCATCTGTATTCATGAGAGATATTAGCCTGTAGTTCTCTTTTTGTGTGTGGTGTCTTTATCTGGTTTTGGTGAGACTGGCCTCAGAGAATGAGTTTGGAAGTTTCCTTCCTCTTGTATTTTTTGAAATAGTTTGAAAAGAATGAGTATTAACCCTTTAAATGTTTGGTAGAATTCACCTGTGAAGCTGTTTGGTCCTGGACTTTTGATTTTTGGGAGTTTTTTTGATTACTGATTCAATTTCATTGCTGGTAATCAGTTGGTTCAAATTTTTTATTTCTTCTGGATTCAAATTTGGTAGGTTATATGTTTCCAGGAATTTATCCATTTCTTCTAAGTTGCCCAATTTGTTGGCATACAGGTTTTTATGATAGTCTGTTGCCAATATTTGTATTTCTGTGGTGTTGGTTTTTATTTCTCCTCTTTCATTAGTAATTTTATTTGGGTCCTTTCTCTCTCTCTCTCTTTTTAATGAGTCTTGCTAGAGGTTTATCAATTTTGTTGATCTTTTCAAAGAACCAGCTCCTGGTTTCATTGATCTGTTCCATTCTTTTTTTTTTTTTTTTTTTAGTTTCTGTATCATTTACTTCTCTAATATTTATTTCTTTCCTTGTACTGGCATTAGGCTTTGTTTGTTGTTCTTTTTCTAGTTCCTTTAGGGATAAGGTTAGTTTGTTTTTTGAGATTTTTCTTACTTTTTGAGGTAGGCCTATGTTGCTATAAACTTCCATCCAGAACCACCTTTGCTGTGTCCCAAAGAGTTTTGACCCTTGTATTTTCATTTTCATTTGTTTTCATGTAATTTTTGATTTCTTTGATTTATTGGTTGACCCATTCATTATTTAATACCATGTTATTTAACCTCTATGTATTTGCACTTTTTCCAGATTTTTCTTATGGCTGATTTCTAGTTTCATAGCATTCGTGGTCAGAAAAGATGCACGGTATGACTTCAGTGTTTTTAATCCATTGAGACTTGTATTTTGGCCTAATATGTGATCTATTCTGGTAATGTTCTGTGTGCACTTGAATGAAAAACTGAGTAGTTTTAATTTTTTTCTTCCAAGTTTTTATTTAAATTCCAGTTAGTTAATATACAGTGTAATATTAACTTCAGGTGTAGGATTTAGTGATTCAACACTTACATATAACACCCAGTACACATCACAAGTGCCCTCCTTACTTACCCATCACCCACTGAACCCTTCCCCCTGCCCACCTGCCCTCCAGCATCCCTCAGTTTATTCTCTAGAGTTAAGTCTTTTTTATGGGGCGTCTGGGTGGCTCCGTCGTTAAGCATCTGCCTTCGGCTCAGGTCATGATCCCAGGGTCCTGGGATTGAGCCCTGCATCGGGCTCCCTGCTCGGTGGGAGGCCTGCTTCTCCCTCCCCCACGCCCCCTGCTTGTGTTCCCTCTCTCACTGTGTGTCTCTGTCAAATAAATAAATAAAATCTTTGAAAAAAAAGTCTTTTTTATGTTTTTCCTCTCTTTTTCCATGTTCATCTGTTACATTTCTTAAATTCCACATATGAATGGAATCATATGGTATTTGTCTTTCTCTGACTATTTCGCTTAGCATAATACTCTTGAGCTCCATCCATGTCATTGCAAATGGCTAGATTTCATTCCTTTTTATGGCTAAAATTCCATCATATATGTATACCACATCTTCTTGATCCATTCAACATTTGATGGACATTTGGGCTCTTTCCATAATTTGGCTATTGTTGAAATGCTGCTATAAACATCAAGGTCCATGTATCCCTTTGAATCAGCATTTTTGTATCCTTTGAGTAAATACCCAGTAGTGCAATTGCTAGGTCATAAGGTAGTTCTATTTTTAACTTTTTGAGGAACCTCCATACTGTTTTCCAGAATGGCTGCATCAGTTTGCATTCCCACCAACAGGGTATGAGGTTCCCCTTTCCCTGCATTCTAGCCTACATCTGTTGTTTCCTGTGTAAAACTGAGTAGTTTTTAGACTTATCCCAACAGTTTCCAAATTTCAATTGAAAATTTCAGCTCATTCTTATTTTGTTTAAGATAATTTCTTTACTTTATCTTACTGTGTGTTTATTAGGGGGTTCCCTGAGTACTTTTTTCTTGTATTTCCTTAAATTTATTCTTTAATGACTTGATCTAGTTGCTAGACCCTTGAATTTCTCCCTTATTAACCAAAAGAACTATGTGATATTCAGTATAAAAATATGTATTTCTCTATTACATAGTAAATGGATACCAACTATTTTTCCAACAAAGGTATTCTAATGTGTTTGTTCTTTTTGATTTTACCCCAAATAAGATAAGCCTTTTAGACTATATTCTCATTCTCACTTTTCTCTCAGCACTTTGCAAATGTGATGTTTGAAGCATGTTTTGTTCTCTATGATCCTGAGACGTTTAGTGTATTTAACTATTCACTACTATAATTTTTCTTGAAATATATTTCTTTCAAGAATCCTGATGTAAGGGAATAGTCTTACAAATTAGATACAACTATATTGTTCACCACTGTTTTATCTTCTTCTCTACCTCAAGATCTCTGGTTTAATTCATGTGTAATTTGGTTAGGGTTTTGTTTTGTTTTTATCAAGAACTTACCTGGATGAACCAGTTTGGGTACTTTCTGGATCCTTCCAGATCTGTGAGTATCTTTTGTTCTAACTAATGAATGATATATGTATGGACTGTGCGTAGTTTTCTCTCGTAGTCTGTAATGTCTCCAAACTATTTTCAAGCTGCCAGATATGCATGTAAGAGGTTTAATACTATCTGATCATTTTTTCTTTATAGGAAATCTGTGTTGCTATTATACATAGACATACATATAATGCACACACACACACACCAGAATTATGCCAGAAAGTGCTGAGGCATATATATTTATCCATCAATGTTTCCTGGATTTTTATGAGTCATTTTGATCTATAAAATCAGTTTTTAATAGAGTTCTTCACAGAGAAGTTTTACACTGTTTTCTGTGTTTTGTTTCTTCTTTTTCACATGGAAAGTTTCTGAATCTATATTTAAGTCTTACCTTTTTCACTATGATTTAGTTATAATTGCATTTTTGTTTTTTGACTTGAACTACTTCTCATTATTGATTTTTCAAACATAAGCTTTGATTTCTGCGAGGACCTTCCATTTCTAAAACTTATTTATTGTATGTTTCAGTTTGAAAATCATGGTTTTAGAACCATAATACTATTTTATGTGTTTAATTGAAATATACTTAGGTATTCTTAGTAAGTGATAATTGGAATATACAATGGAACAGATTGCAGAAGTGTTTGATCTGCAAGTTGTTTTTATACCTGTCTTAAAATGTAAAGACATTTTAATTGTCCTGGTTAAAATCTACTTTTTGACATCTCAGAGGGACCTAAAGAAAAAAAGTAAACAAAATCCACCCACTAAAGCAAAGTGGCAAGAAGGTGTAAATTTAGAGGAAATTTAGGAAGAATGTAACTGGCACTCTCACAATGAGAGGAAAAAAGTAGATCAAAATTATTTATGGTAATCAAAACACATTGTTTCCAGAGGTGTCAAGGAAATTCTTTGGAAGATATTTTCTGTAATTTATTTTGAATAATTCTAAAATAGACATCACTCTTGGGCTAGTAGTCAGACATAACAGTAAAATAATATGAAGAAAAGTAGATGAAATAAAAATTGGCTCTGTTTTTAAAGCTATATTACACATAGGAAAATGTTGGATGCAAATAATATTCAAAACTTGAATTTGTAATATTAGAGTGAGGATATGTTAGTGTTGGTTTTTTCACAATAGTGAACTCCACAGAATTAGACCAGTCTCTAAGACCATCTGTAGAAAGAGAAAAATGAGGAGGAAAATATGTTTATATTTTTCACACTTTAATAATTGGATAAAACAAAAACACAGTTGGACTTTGGCACAATGAAGCAGAACTGAACCAAGGCTAGATTAAGCAAACAGAATTCTAGTACCTTGGCAATACCTCTTACATAATTATGACATAACAATGAGAATGTGTGGAATAATTAAAATCAGGTAACATTTGTCAGGGTTTCCTTCCCTAAAGGGAACCTCGGGGGAAGATCTAAGAAAAATTGGCAGGTATATTTTATGTCACATAGATAAGATGAGATCATAGTTTGAATTATGTATGAAGCATTTATTTTTGTTTTGTTTTGTTTTTGTTTTAAAGATTTTATTTATTTGACAGAGAGAGAGAGACAGTGAGAGAGGGAACACAGGCAGGGGGAGGGGCAAGGAGCCCGATGTGGGGCTCGATCCCAGGACCCTGGGATCATGACCTGAGCCGAAGGCAGACGCTTAAAGACTGAGCCACCCAGGTGCCCCTGTATGAAGCATTTAAATCTGGTGTGCATGCATAATATCACCTCAGGATAACCAATATCTATTTTTTGTCCAATGCATTTTAATCTCAGTCTTACAGTTAGTTGCATGTCAGTATTGTGTCTCTAGCTCTATCCTTTAGTATCACTGCCTAGAAGGATTTTGAAAGATTTTTCCTCCTGGTAACCAGGATGGAGTGGCTGAGAATGAACCAGTGGTTAGACCCTGTCACTCACTTGTTTCTAGAAGATATAGACATATAAACTGTTACTGTAGATGCAAATACTTGAAAGCAGATCATTGTTTTTTATGCCTTCAAAAACTGAGTGTATTGCTACTTCAGAGATGTTAAAATGTGAATCCGAAACATGGAAACCACCATTAGCCAAGTTGAAACCTTGTTTTGACAATAACTTCCTTGTGTTTCTTGCCTCTAATTTTATTCTCTCCAATTTCATTCAATACCCTGCTACCAGATTAATTCTGTCTAAAGCATATCTCTGGTTATGTTAGTACTGTCTATAAAAACCTTTATGTCTCCCTATCAGTATACAAAATAAAATACAGAATTCTTAGAGTTTTTACTATATTTTTTGTAATACTTAAGGAAGATGGGTGAAGTTTGAATGAAATCCTTGTTGATCAGTCATAATAGTGCCATGCATTCTGTACTCCAGTGAGATGATATTTCTGGTGTACACATATGCTGTGAGCATCCACACCATCAATATTTCACAAGATAACACTTTCTTCCATCTCTACCTTTTAACCTTTCTTCCATCTCTACCTTTTAACCTTTCTTATGCATCTCCACAAATTTTCTCGATGCGTACTCTGCCTCTTCATCATTCTAAGTATCTCTCTTACAGCACTTAACAATTGCCTAGTTTGAGTTGCTTGCAGTATTTTTGTATCTTATCTCATCATTCATTTGTCTTTAAGTTTTTTGAGGGCAAGATCTATATCTGATTTACAATTTTTTCCCACTCCAAGGGCCTGATGTGAGAGATGCTTGACAAATATTTGTCAAATGTATGCTGTTGTTCATAAACATTATGTTATCATATTTGTTAGTTTGGCAACACAAAACATACCCAGTACCTAACATAATGCCTTTTGTATATGAAATACCCCCAAATTTTTGAATGAGGTAATTAATCAAAATATGAATATTGGTTTTGTTTTGTTAGATATGTTTTCTTTGAGGTCACTTATTCACTGACATGCCTAGCTTTTCATTTTCCAAGTGTGAAATCTTGTCAGGGAGAATGGCAATTTGTTCCTTATGCATTAAGGCAGTATCAAGTTAACCTTTGGGGATTTTTAACAGTTCTGTCTGGTTTGCAGTAGTGAGAAACTCCAGCAAAAAAGTTAAGTCACCCTGCAATCTCCTATGGGCTAATACTGGTCCTATTGGGTTTAGAGCCTATGAGCCCAATACCATTCTACAAAAGAATAGACAAAATAGTCTATAAAAAACCTTAGAACTTCCTTTAAGTTTAAAGGGAAGATCTAGGACATGATCATACTTTTTGGGTTTGGCTTAAGATTAAACAGAGTTTTGATCTAGGGTATCACTTGTCAAGTAATTAAGACTACTTTTTTACACAAAAGCATAAGCAGCATTCCAAAAGATAATAACCTTTACAAATATAGAAAAATCCATATTCCTTATTCAAATTTGTGTTTTTTCTAATTGTTATTCCTTAAAAGCTTATCCATCCTAGACACTCAGTAACATTTACATTATTTATAGATGATAGCATTACAAAACAGCAGTATAAAATTAATTTCCTATAAACCACTTCTTCAGAAGATTATATCTTCCAATGTTCTGGCTGCCATGCACTAATACACTTGCCAAACTTTTTTGAATTACCTATGAAAGTTCATGGTAAAACCACAGTCTGCATTTCTCTTTCTCGGACATAGATCACTTGAACAATTGTTAAGTCTAAACCAGCAAGGGGGTGCCTGGGTGGCTCAGTCGTTAAGCGTCTGCCTTCGGCTCAGGTCATGATCCCTGCTCTGCGGGAAGCCTGCTTCTCCCTCTCCCACTCCCCCTGCTTGTGTTCCCTCTCTCGCTGTGTCTCTCTCTGTCAAATAAATAAATAAAATATTAAAAAAAAAAAGTCTAAACCAGCAAGAAGAAAAATTTATAATGCAATTTCTTTGGAAATTGAATAAGAATTAGTTTAAATAGAAAAAAAGTGTTTGTTAAATAGACAAAATGAACCTCACTTACATTGCCTATCATAAACTAAGAGTAGTTATTTTCCCTAGCTGGTGCAGATACAGGCAAGAATGTTGCTTCTTGCTCAGAACCTCAGACTTTGCATAAATATGACTCCTATTTGTCATGTTTCAGTTAGATAGCATAAGGTTATGATGCCAACTAGCAGTAAAAACATATTACGTGTCATTGTGCTCTACATTTTGCATGTAATATCTCACTTAGGATTCAAAACAGATCAAAAAATATATTATTATTTCCCCATTTTACTTACAGGAAACTGAGGCATAGAGAGACATAGTAACTTGCCATGGGCTAGATGCCTACTAAATCAGAAAGCTGAGATTTCAATCCAGTTCTGTCTAATCTCACAGTGTGGACTCCATGTTATTACAGAATATTGTGAATGACTAATTCTCAAGTTCTATAACCTGACAATTGAAACTTCATAAAAAATTGAATGATGTTAGAAATTTATATAAGAGAGGCAGCTTTGTTCTGAGGACTAAACAAAGATTTAAGAGAATAGGATTCAGTGTCAATGAATAGTTGTTTTAGTTCTGTTATTCATTCCTTCTCAGTCTGACTCTCTTATTGTCCTTTTTCCCACCTAATGATAAGGATTAATATTTGAGTGTACGGGGAAGTGGCTGATAGGACACTAAATGTGCAACCCTTTAAAGCACAATATAAAATGAATGTACCATAAAATCAAATTACATTTAAAGTGTTTTTTGAAATGTATTAATATTATGCAAAAATAAGTTGGTGTTGCTTATAAAATTCTAATATTAGAAATAATTTTAAGTATCTCCTGTTCATTTTCACTCTAAAATCTCACAGCAATATGTATTCCTATCTCAGGCATTCTTCACCAGTTCAGCCATCAAGTCTTTGTTGCTAGTCTGTTTTGATTGGTTGACATCCACTTTAACTTGTTTATGTCTATACTGTACTAGTTGTTAAATATTTTTTTAATAACACTACTGGTCTTATGATTTCCCTTAGGAATTTTGAAATCAATATTGCATGGAAGAGGAGTTGGTCCTGTTCAATCAAAAAAAAAAAAAACAGATGCTGAGATAGAATTACATTAAATAAATTTTAATAAGAGAAAATGCCTATGAAAGAAAATAGGGAGTTGGGATGACTGAGACAGTTACTTTTGCACTATGGTCTAATAGCTAACCTAGTCATCCCAGCCGCCTCTCTTATAATCTAAAAATAATAATAATAATAACTTTAAA
Source organism: Neomonachus schauinslandi (assembly GCF_002201575.2). Lineage (NCBI taxonomy): Eukaryota > Metazoa > Chordata > Mammalia > Carnivora > Phocidae > Neomonachus > Neomonachus schauinslandi. The sequence continues at coordinate 66,946,672 of NC_058411.1, read as the reverse complement.
ATAATGTTTCTATATATAATCAGTGTTCTCCATTGTCAATTCTATTATGACATCTATTATGAAAACTGGCTAGTTTGGGAATGATTATCTTTAAGCATATTCTTAGAAACTTATTCCCCCCCAAAAAATCATAGGAGATGAAACATCTAGTTACCCCCTAAAAATATTGATAGATTAACAGTTGCATCCTAGATAATAAAAACTGCATTCATTGTTAATATACATTTATTTATTTATACTAAGAATATAAATGGAAAAAACCTCATAACTGGCCTTTTTGTTGTGGTTTTTGACAGATGGAAGAAAAAAGCAGCAATAAAAATAAAGTGGGACATTTGGCCACAATTTACTATTTACATTGATCTAATTCTGGTATCCAAGAAACAATTGGCAAGGATTTGAAATACAGAACTCTGTTTCAAATAAGTGTGGCTTTCTGGTAGTAATATTTGAAAATTATAAATGAATTTAAATTCCTTGGTCTACAACATCAAACAATAACAACAAGCAAACACTTCAGAGCTAGCAGTTCTCCATTATCATTTGATTTGGTAAAGGAGTAATACGTTTTTCTTTTTTCAAACTGAGATTAGAGGGTAAGTGAACCAGCAAAAGACAATTAAGTTGGAGCTACACTTGCTTTCTCAAGTACTCAGCAATATGAATGCAGGCATAATGCTGTTTTTATTCACCAGGCACGCAAATAAATCAACTTTAATGTCAATAAAGTCAGTAATGATAGATTTCATCACTAAAATATAACTAAGCAATAATGACTAGGAAGAAAGTAAGTAGCTCACAACAGCAAAAGCCATTTCTTTTTTGTCCTAGGTGAAGTCAAGGGTATCTGAAAAGACTGGCCTTTCCCCTTCTATTATTAACTGCAAATCATTCTTGTCATGTTAGAAAGCAGATTGTTTTTTTCAAGTGTTATACACCATTATGTTTGGATCACATAACCTGACCTTATTCCAGGCAACTTAAATTCCATTTCCAATTAGCAAGAATGCTTATAGTAGAGATGAAGTCTATCTATTAAGCCTTTCTTATTATTTCAATTTGAGCAGAAATTTATATTCTCTATTCCCCCTGTGCTGATGTTACCCTGTGGCCAAACATCCCCATTTATTTTCATTGCTGGGTTTTTTTTGCCCCCATCTGCCAAAAACTACAACCAAAGGCCAATTTTGAGGTTTTTAAATTTTTCTTAACTGAAAAATTTGTCATATCACAGTAGAGAAATTGCAAGGTGGGATAAAGTGTTTGTTTTTTGCAGTTAAAACAAATCTAATGCAACAGTCACATCTGGGGACTTAACTAAAACCACCACTCGAGGAAAGATGCTATAAATTGTACAGTTCACTCAAGTTTTGTCTTAAAACAATGCACCACCATTTTATGTATGGAGTGCTTAGCCCTTGGTCCTTGGCACTCAGTGGCCATGTGTCAGAATTTTTGGCTGACATTCAACCAATGTCTACACAGATGATAATGCATTTACTTCAGTTAGTCCACCCATCTGTCCTTCGCAGATGCCTATCCTTTGGAAAGCTCTTATTGAAAGCAACAATATTTCTTCCAACTTCATCTTTGCCATTGTGATCTTGTGGAAGGAGAAGGTACAACAATCCCATGCTAACCATATTATAAATAATCTTTAATTTGAAAAAATAAAGTTTTAAAAAATTTAGATCTCAAATACAAATGAACAGACTATTTTTCCCCACATGATGGTTCCTTTTTTTTTTTTTTTGAGATTATTTATTTATTTGACAGAGAGACAGCACAAGTAGGCAGAGCAGCAGGCAGAGGCAGAGGGAGAAGCAGGCTCTCGGCTGAGCAGGGAGCCCGATGCGGGGCTCTTTCCCAGGACCCTGGGATCATGACCTGAGCCGAAGGAAGCCACCCAACCGACTGAGCCACCCAGGCGCCCTCCACATGATAGTTATAAACCGTCTGATTCTGCCTTTATGCCATTTTATACTCTACTAGAATAGAATTAAATAGAAAAGTAGATGGAATACTTATTAAAAATGTTTTCATTAAAATAGCTTAAATTTACTATAATGCAGTTGAATCCTTTAAGCCCAAATATGACTTACAGTTTCATTTTTTATCTTGATTCATTCCTTAAATAATGAGGAAATTACTATTAAAAAATAAGGAATAATTTGCCATGAAACTGAAAATGACTAGCTAAGTGAAGTTTAAATGCAGTCGTTGGTATATAATGGTAAAATTGAATATTGGACAAAAATAAATGTTCAACAAAATGAAACTTCTCAAATAATATTTCATAATAATTATGCATTTGCATGTGACAACTACAAGTTCTATCTTCTATGAATATATTATCAAATGGTATTATAGGGGTCTAAATATGAGAGAATATGTTAATCTCAAGAGCCCCCTTTCTTATATCACTTTACATATTACCTTACCATAAATTTTATTTCATTCAATTCAACTTCTATGTGGTTTGTATTAATGCAAGTGAATGCAATTTCTAAATCGCAGTGTGTTTGTGATGCTTCATCTTAAAGTTTATTATTTAAGCTACTGTGGCAAAAAAAAAAAAAAAGAATTCCAACAACACTGTTCCAAAGAAATATAGGTAGCTCTATAGTATAGAGACCATAATTATATTTTTTCTAATAACAAATAAATTAGGAAATCATCATATCTTTCCAGATTACACTGCTTTAATATTTCTTATTGCTACTTGGAAAAAATCAATACACAGATTACCTTATAATGGATATGAAAACTTAATAAATTTAGGCGTTAGGTGGTAAGATTCTTTTTTTTTTTATTATGTTCTATACAATTAATGTAGGCAAATGCCATGTTCTCTACAAAAGATAGTTTTAAAAAATTGCTCCCAGATTTGGTTTCCAGCATTGTAAACTCCTCTTAACATAGCAGTTCTCCATAAGATAACAAATTAAAACTCTGAAAACAACAACAACAATATGAAACAATATGATGTCTTAGGAGAAAAAGCAGGTAGATTTTGGGAAGGGAGTCCAAATTTTGAAGAAGGGACTGATACATGGTAAATTTCCCAAATTATGGCTTTCTCCTGAGGGCAGACAATAAGGCATGGTTCAGGGTACTAAAAAACCCTACCTATTTCATAAAGAACAAAACAAAACAAAAACAACAGAGGACAGGGACCAGAGCAACTGGAATAGCTAGAAAGGGAAGAAGGAGTGAATTATTTAATTATTTTTTTAATTTAAAGAAAATTTGTATTGAGAATTAATAGCGAACATCAAATTAGTTTCAGCCTTATTACATAATGATTGGATATAGGTATATATTTCCAAGTCATCACTACAATAAATTTCACTTAACATCTATCACCAAATATATTTACAAAAATTTTTTTCTTGTGATAACTTTTAAGACTTGCTCTATTACCAACTTTCATAAATGCAATACAGTATTAACTAGAGTCACCATGCTGTACATTATATCATCATCATGACTTATTTTATAACTGGAAGTTTGTAACTTTGTAACTTTTGACTACCTTCACCCATTTTGCCCACTCCCTACCCCACCTCCACTCTGGCAACTGTGAATCAATCTGTTCTTTGTATCTATGAGCTTGGTTTTTGTTTTGTTTTGTTTTTAGATTGCACTTATAAGTGGGATTATGTAAGTGAGATTTCTTTGATTTATTTCACTTAGCAAAATGCTCACAAGGTCCATCCATGTGGTTACAACTAGTAAGATTTCATTCTTTTTTATGGTTGACTAACATTCCTCTGTGTGTGTGTGTGTGTGTGTACTACATTTCCTTATCCATTAATCCATGGATTAGGTTGCTTCTACGTCTTGACTACTAAAATAATGTGTCAATAAATATGGGGGTGCATATATCTTTTAGAGTGAGGGGTTTTTCTTTGGATAAACACTGAGAAGTAGAATTGTTGAATCATATGGTAGTTGTATTTTTAATTTTTGAGGCACCTCTATAATGTTTTCCATAGTGGCTGAACCAACAGTACAAACGAGTTCCCTTTTCTCCACATCCTCACCAATACTTATTATTTATTATCTTTTGATAATAGTTGTTCTAACAAATGTAAGGTGATGATTTTATTGTGATTTTGATTTGCATTTCCTCGATGATTATTGATGTTGAACTTTCATGTACCCCTTAGCCATCTGTGTGTCTTCTTTAGAAAAACATCAGTTCAGATACTCGACCAGTCTTTAAATCTGCTTGTTGGTTAGTTGGTCGGTTTTTTGCTTTTGAATTGTATGAGATCTTTATATATTTTGGATATTACTCGCTTATCAGACACATGATTTGCAATACTTTCTCCCATTCAGTAGATTGCCTTTTCATTTTGTTGATGGTTTCCCTTGATACACAAAAGCTTTTCAGTTTGATGTGGTTCCACTTGTTTTTTATTTGCTTTTGTTGCTTTTGCTTTTGGTGTCAAATCCAAAAAATAACAGCCAAGACCAATGTCAAGGACTTTATTGCCCATGTTTCCTTCAAGGAGTTTTATGGTTTCAGTCTTATGTTCAGGTCTTTAATCCATTTTGAGTTAACTTTTATATATGGTATAAGACAGCAATCCAATTTCATTATTTTGTATGTGGCTATCCAGTTTTCTTGCTATCATTTGCAGAGGAGCCTGTCTTTTCCCCATTGTATTTTAGACTCCTTTGCAGTAAATTCATTGATAATATATGTGTGGGTTTATTTCTGAGCTCTATTCTGTTCTTTAATCTCTGTGTCTGTTTTTGTACAAAAACCATACTGCTTTGATTCCTATAGCTTTGTAGTATGGTTTGAAATCAGGGAGCATGAAGCCTCTAGCACTGTTCTTCTGAATCAAGATTGGATTGGTTTTTTGGTTTTTTTTTTTTTTTTGTGGTTACATAGAAATTTAGGATTGTTTGTTGTATTTCTGTGAGAAATGCCATTGTAATTTTGATAGGGATTGCATTGAATCTGTAGATTGCTTTGGAAAATATGGACATTTTCTTAACGGTAATTTTTTCAATCCATGATCATAAAATATCTTTCTACTTTGTTATCTTCATTTTTTATCAATGTCATAGTTTTCAGTGTATGTTAACTTTGTAACAATACAGAACATCATTCTATTTTTTAATGCATTGTAATGTTTCCTATTAATAAGGAAATCAAATCTTTCATACAGAATGTAATGATACACATTAGATTTATTCCTACCATTTTTATATATGTTTAAAAGTTTTAACCTGCATTATTTTGGGTTTTTTTTAAGTTATGGTTTGATCAAATTCTAATTGTTCTATTTCCTCTTTTTTTGAAGTCCCTTTTTCTAATGTTATGTTCTTCATCTTCTCTTGCATTGCTCTCATTAATAAAGCATATGTTCCTATATTATAATAGAAAAATAATATCCTATTTTCCCCACTATTCCATGACTTTCACTAATTCCCATCCAGAGGGAGAACTCAGTACATCCATTCAATTCTCTCTTGGCCTCTTTGGGACCAGGGAAAACGGTGACTTTCAGGAAAGCCTCTGTCAACCTTAGCTCACAGCTTCAAAGATCTCTATAGTCCAACGTCTTCCCAGTATCTTCATCTTTCTGGTCTTTTCTCCTGTCCTCTCTGACACTTTATTATCTGACCCAGTGCAGAGGAGAGATAGCCCCATGCAATGCTCTAAGCTAGACTTAAAGACAGCCTAAGATTTCACATTCCCACAGTGATGATAAGCCTGAGAATCTGTTTGGAAGTGGGAAGGAAAATGCCACATTTTTTTCTTTCTTCCCACAATTCAGTTATTTATTTGACACACACACACAATTTAACTATATGTGATAAACCTATAGATAGATATATATAGTGACTCAACTAAGATGGCTTTATTTTTTTAAGATTTTATTCATTTATTTGAGAGAGAGTACATGAGCAGAGGGGAGGGTCAGAGGGAGAAGGAGAAGCAGACTCCCCACTGAGTAGGGGAGCCTGACACGGGGCTAGATCCCAGGACCACGGGATCCTGACCTGAGCTGAAGGCAGATGCTTAACCGACTGAGCCACCCAGGCATCCCTCGACTAAGATTGCTTTTAATTGAAATTGAATATTAGCCATTTTGCATAAATTGACAAATTTAAATGTTCATATATGTTTAGGTTCATGTTATTCTATGGAATGCCTGGATGAACATTAGATATACCCTTTTCCACCATCATTAGCCTACATATCAATCTCTATCATTTGAGTGATATTATGCATTGAGATATGTCTTCTCTTCAAACTCATTCTGGGTTTACTATGTGAAATGAAATGTGCATTTATTTTGGTAGCCTAGATATAATTCTTAAAACATAGTTTTTGTACCTAGGTATAATATTTTATTATTCATCTGAAACAAAGGATCATTTTAAAATGAAGCTAAATTTTCCCATGAAACAAAGTTCTGATTGGATAAGATAGCCAAGTACTCTGTATTTAAAATAAAAAGAGACTGATTTTCTTACTACTTGAAATTGGTAATCTATATATCCTATCTTTATATTTGGGGAAATCTGTTCTAATTACATGAATTTAAATTGAATCCAAATTTCAACTGTTTGAGGACTGTTTCTGAAGCATCCCTTTAATTTTACTAATAGGGAATGTAAGAAGCAAATAATAAAATTAGAGTTGTGATTCTCTTTAATATATAGAGGTAGAACAGGAGACAGATGCAAAAGTCTTATCCTTTATTTAATGGTTGAGTTAGTCCATATTTGAGTGTTCATACTTACAATTTCTACAAAGAAAAAGGCAAAAATGGCAACAGTTAGAATGTCCCAAAAAACATTATTTCTTGGAACTGCATTATATTTCACAATAGTTAAAATTTAAAGGAAGAAAAGCTATTCCTAATATTGTTTCCAAAAATTAATGTACATTTTTTTAAATTGAATTTTTATTTTTAACTCCTTATTTATTAAGTAACTGTGGTGAGCAATTATGGAGAAAAACATAACATTTTTATTCTGTTCTTAAAGTATATTTATATTTTATTCTGTTCTTAAAGTCAGAGTTAGAGGGCAGATTCACAAATGCCTGGTATAGGGCAATTAACTCTACTTGGGAGATTCAGTGATATCTCCAGAGAGGAGACTTTTCATTTGGTGTTTAATGATACATATGAGTTTTCCAGGAAGAATTTAGGAAAGATAATTAAAGCAATTACAAGAAGAATAAAGTGCATGTGTGAAATCATAAAAAAGAGAATGTTCATGATGTTTTGAAAATGAGACATTTAGTGTGACTACAGCATATTGTGCCAAGGGCATGTAGTGGGGGCTAAAACTTATATGTAGCTATTCAGATAGATGATAGGTGATGTCCTATGAAGAGATGAGGAAAAGTTCTCCTCAAGCTTCAAACACATACAAATATTTAAAAAATAATTTAAAAAATACATAGCTTGTGGACAAAGGCAGTCTCTCAACAAACTGTGTTGGGAAAACTGGACAGCAACATGCAAAAGAATGAAACTGAATCACTTTCTTATATCATACACAAAAATAAATTCAACCTGGATGAGAGACCTAAATGTGAGATAGGAAACCATCAAAATCCTAGAGAACACAGGCAGCAAACTCTTTGACCTCAGCCGTAGAACTTCTAACCAGACACATCTCTGGAAGCAAGGGAAACAAAGCAAAAAAGAACTATTGGGACTTCATCAAAAATGAAAAGCTTCTGCACAGTGAGGGAAACAATCAACAAAACTAAAAAGCAACCTACAGAATAGGAAAAGATATTTGCAAATTACATATTTGATAAGGGTTAGTAGCCAAAATGTATAAAGAACTTTTCAAACTAAAGAGAAGTCTATACTACACTAAAAGAACTAGCGTAGTATGCTAAATGAAATAAGTCAGTCAGAGAAAGACAAATACCATCTGATTTCACTCATATGTGGAATTCAAGAAACAAAACAGATGAACATCAGGGGAAAAAAGAGATAGAGGCAAACCATAAAAGAGACTCTTAACTATAGAGAACAAACAGGGTTGCTGGAGGCGAGGTGGGTGGGGGGATGGGCTAAATGGGTGATGGGTATTAAGGAGGGCACTTGTTTTGATGAGCACTGGGTGTTATATGTAAGTGATGAATCACTAAATTCTACTTCTGAAACTAATATTACACAATATGTTAACTAATTGAAATTTCAATAAAAACTTGAAAGAAAAAAAATACATAACCAGGTGTGAAAATAAGAAACAGGAATGGTAAAGTGTCAGTGGGGAATAGGATTAGGAAAACTGAAAGAGAGTTGAATAGAGACTGAACCTATAAGGTTATGATGCTAGTCAAACTTGGCATACCCCAGGAGCAAAGAGCTATTATTTTAAAGGTGTTAAGAGGATCCTTCCTATTGCAATTGTGCCTTGCTTCAAACTAGGAAGTATTTTTCAGTTATTCCAACCAAATAAATTAATTTAAAACTAGTTTAAAAATGGTACACAGAATCCCGGGAGTACCAGATAAACACAATCATACAGGGGTGATAAAAATGCCTTAGAACATAGAAAACAGAGATTGAATGGAAAATAACCCCTCTGAAGGTGAATTCACAGTCAAAAATTACAAACCACATAATGAAGAATAACACCATTAAGAAGAAACACTTTAGAAAAAAATAATTCTTACATCAAGAATTAAATATAATTAAATATTTGGGAAGATAAGTATATTTAACATCCACAAGAAGAAACAACAAGACATAGAAACCAAAAGTCAGTAAAAAAAAAAAAAAAAAAAAAGTAAAACATTGAGAGAAAAAAAAAAATCTTGCTACAAAAATAGGTACAAATATTTTAGAAACCTTAATGAAATGATATAAGCAGGACACTACACGCAGGGGAAGGATTAAACCATTGGTAGATAGCTTTGGGAATCACTCAGAATGCAACACAGATAGGAAAACTATAAAAGAATAGTGAAGAGACATGGTAAATAGATTGATGGGATCTATCACACATTTGTTCATTCAATAAATATTTATATTCTACGTGCCAGCGTGCATTCAAAGTACTTGAATACATCTGTGAACAAAATAGACTCCCATCATTGGGAAATTTACATTCTAGTGAGGTGTGACAGTAAGGGCCAATTATAGTATTTGGTATGGTGTTCAGGAAAGAACTCTGAGGAATATGAAAGAAAATATTGAAAAGACTAAGGGATTTAGTCAAATAGATAGCTATTAGAGTTGTACTTCAGGAAGAAGGAAGACGTAGAGCAAATGCTCTATGTTGAGAGCATATATGGTGTATTCAAAATAAGCAAGGAGGTAGGAATAGAGAGATTGTGAAAAACAGGAATAAGAGATGGGGTCAGATACCATATCCTGTAAGGAATTATAGGAATTAGAAAGGAATTCAATTTAGTATAGAGGTATCTGTGGGTCTTGAAAAGCAAAGGAATAGGATTTGAGACCAGATATATGTTAAAGGATCATTCTAGCTGATACATTGGAAGTGGACCACTGAGGGAAGGCACGTAGAAGTTTGGAGCCTGTTATGAGGCTATTACAGTAATTCAATTCCCAAGACAGGTGACAGTGAAAACTGGGAGAGATTATATTCAAAGAGATAATTAAGAATACTGCAGAATTAAGAAAAAAATGAATCATGAGATTGAAACAGTGTATGGAGTCATCTCTTTGCCTTTTTGTCTCTGTCTCTCTCACATACACACCTTAAAGCTAGATACATTATAGGAAAATTGAAGAAAACCAATGAAAATGAGAGCAATTAAAAGCAATCAGAATTTACCTATAAAAATGATAATTAGACCAAAGTGTATTGCTCATTAGCAAAAATAGAATTCAGAAGGCAATTGTATAATATCTTCAAAGTTTAAAATCACTGCAGGTTCTGGTAATAGTCGATATCAGACTAAACATCTCTCTGATAGTAATTGTAAACTCTGGACAAAATATTTTAAAACTCAACTATTTGAAGGCATTGAAGCACAACTAAATACTGGCAGAAAATGGAATTGATTTGACCTTCAAAATAAGGAAACAAAACAGGGTGAGAGCTATACTTATATTGTTCAGAGTGCAATCCTCAGTCCATATAGAGTGGGTCAGTTAAACTCAAGGAGAAAATTCCAGATTTTAGCCTTAAAGTGTCAGAAGAAAGAATTTGGGGCTGCCAGAAGACTGGAAATTGAGGAAATACTCGGGAAAATAGTTCAGGGAATAGAGGTCCAAAATTGGACTATAAGCCCCTCAAATTCTTGACTGATTTTTGAAATAGGAATGCATGGGGGGCTCCAAGGAGCACTGTGGAAAGCAATTGAAAATCTACAGGATTAAAAGCTAAGCAGAAATTTCAGCTCCAATTAGTAATTAATGCCTATAAGAGATTTAATTTATCATAATATAGAAACATAGTAAATTATATTAGGCTCTCCAATGCTGTGAGAGTCTTATTGTCATAAAAATCACAAAAGTTAGAAGAAGAGATACCAGTTATCTTTTTTGCTGACTTTTACTTTTACACTTTTAAAAATACTTTTATTTATTTATTTGACAGAGAGTGTGAGCACAAGCAGGGAGAGTGGCAGGCAGAGGGAGAGGGAGAAGCAAGCTCCCTGCTGAGCAAGGAGCCCGACGGGGCTCAATCCCAGAACCGGATCATGACCTGAGCCGAAGGCAGATGCTTCACTGACTGAGTCACCCAGGTACCCCATTTATATATATATATTTTTTGTATTGAGATATAATTGACAGATAACATTATCTTAGTTTCAGATGCACAGCATGCTGATGTATTATTTGTATACACTGTGCAATGATCACAATAATAAGCCTAGTTCACATCTGTCACTATACATAGTTGCAAATTTTATTTATTCTGATAACTTTTAAGATCTACTTTCCTAGCAACTTTTAAATAGATAATACAGTATTATAAATAATAGTTACCATGCTGTACATTATATCACCATGACTTACTTATTTTATAACTGGAAGCTTGTATATTTTCATATCTTTCACTTATTCTACCTTTCTCTACAACCCCTGCAACCACCAGTCTGTTCTCTGTATCTGAGCTTTTTTTTTTTTTAGATACCACATATAAGTAAGATCAAACTGCATTTCTCTTTCTCTGTGTGACTTATTTCACTTAGTAAAATGCCTACAAGCTCCATCCACGTATTCACAAATGGCAGGATACTGTTTTATTATGGCTGAATAATATATAGAATTTGGATTTCTTTCTTTCTTTTTCTTACCCTAATTGCTCTAGGTAGGATTTCTAGTACTATGTACAATAGAAGTGGTGAGAGTGGGCAACCTTATCTTGATGATTTCAGAGGAAAAGCTTTCAGATTTTCACCTTTGATTATGATGCTAGCTATGGGCTTGTTATATATGGACTTAACTATGTAGAGGCAATTTCTTCCATTCCTAGTTTTTTGAGGGATTTTTTTTTTTAATCATGAACTGGTATTGAATTTAGTCAAATGCTTTTTCTGTATCAATTGAGAGGATCGTATGATTTTTATCCTTCATTTTGTTAATATGGTGTATCATACTGATTGATTTGCAGAGGTTGAACCATCCTTGCATCCCTGGACTAAATCCCACTTGATCCTGGTGCATGACCCTTTTAATGCATTGTTGAATTCAGTTTGCTAATATTTTTTTGAGAATTTTTGCATCTGTGTTCATCAGGGATAATAGCCTGTAATTTTCTTGTGGTATCCTTGTCTGGTTTTGGTGTCAGGATACTGCTGGCCTTGCAAAATGAGTTGAGATGTATTCCATCCTCTGCCATTTTTGGAAAAATCACCACTGAAGCCATCTCGTCCTGAACTTTCTATTTGTTGGGGATTTCTGATTACTGATTCATTTTCCTTATTAGTAATTGGTTTGTTCAGATATCTATTTTTCATGATCCAGTCTTAGTAGGTTTTTTGTTTCTAGGAACTTACCTATTTATTCTAGGGGTCAAGTGCATGTATTGGTCATAGTAGTGTATGATCTTTTGTATTTCTGTGGTAACAGTTAAATTTTTTCCTCATTAAGTCTAGCTAAGGGTTTGTCAATTTTGTTTACCTTTTTTATTTCAATCGGCTCTAATTCCATATTATCTTTGTTATTTTCTTCTAACTTGAGGATTTTTTCTAGTTCCTTGAGGTGTAAAGTTAGGCAGCTTATTTAAAATTTTTCTTTTGTGTGAGGTAGGCATTTATCACTGTGTATTTCCCTCTTAGAACTGCTTTTGCTGCATCCCATAAGTTTTGAAATATTGTAGTTCTATTTTCACTTAGTTTTTTCTTTGATTTCTTCTTTGATCCACTGGCTGTTCAATATCATGTTTAATCTCCACATAATTGTGAATTTTCCAGTTTTCTTTTTTTTTTTAATTTTATTATGTTTTGTTAGTCACCATACAATACATCATTGGTTTTTGATGTGGTGATCCATGATCCATTCTTTTCATATAACACCCAGTGCTCCATGCAGTACGTGCCCTCCTTAATACCCATCACCAGGCTAACCAATTCTCCCTTCCCCCTCCCCTCTAAAACCCTGTTTGTTTTCTCAGAGTCCATAGTCTCTCATGGTTCGTCTCCCCCTCTGATTTCCCCCCCTTCATTTTCCCCTTCTTTCTCCTAATGTCCTCCATGCTATTCCTTATGTTCCACAAATAAGTGAAACCATATGATAATTGACTTTCCCTGCTTGACTTATTTCACTTAGCATAATCTCGTCCAGTCCCATCCATGTTGATGTAAAAGTTGGGTATTCGTCCTTTCTGATGGCTGAGTAATATATGGACCACATCTTCTTTATCCATTCATCTGTTGAAGGGCATCTTAGCTCTTTCCACAGTTTGGCTATTGCAGATATTGCTGCTATGAACATTGGGGTGCATATGGCCCTTCTTTTCACTACATCTGTGTCTTTGGGGTAAATACCCAAAAGTGCAATTGCTGGGTCATAAGGTAGCTCTATTTTTAATTTTTGGAGGCACCTCCACACTGTTTTCCAAAGTGGCTGTACCAACTTGCGTTCCCACCAGCAGTGTAAGAGGGTTCCCCTTTCTCCACAACCACTCCAACATTTGTTGTTTCTTTCCCTGTCCATTTTTGCCATTCTAACTGGTGTAAGGTGGTATCTCAGTGTGATTTTGATTTGGATTTCCCTGATGGCTAATGATGATGAACACTTTTTCATGTGTCTGTTAGCCATTTGTATGTCTTCTTCAGAGAAGTGTCTTTTCATATCTTCTGCCCACTTTTGACTTGATTGTTTGTTTTTTGGGTGTTGAGTTTGAGAAGTTCTTTATAAATCTTGGATACCAGCCCTTTATCTGTAGTGTCATTTGCAAATATCTTCTCCCATTCTGTGGGTTGCCTCTTTGATTTGTTGACTGTTTCCTTTGCTGTGCAGAAGCTTTTTATCTTGATGAAGTCCCAAAAGTTCCTTTTTGCTTTTGTTTCACTAGCTTTTGGAGATGTATCTTGAAAGAAGTTGCTGTGGCCGATGTCAAAGAGGTTACTGCCTATGTTCTCCTCTAGGATTTTGATGGATTCCTGTCTCACATTGTGGTCTTTCCTCCACTTTGAGTTTATCTTTGTGAATGGTGTTAGAGAATGGTCGAGTTTCATTCTTCTCATGTGGCTGTCCAATTTTCCCAGCACTGTTTATTGAAGAGACTGTCTTTTTTCCATTGCATGTTTTTTCCTGCTTTATCAAAGATTATTTGACTGTAGAGTTGAGGGTCCATATCTGGGTTCTCCATTCTGTTCCATTGGTTTATATGTCTGTTTTTGTGCCAGTACCATGCTGTCTTGGCAATCACAGCTTTGTAATATAGCTTGAAATCGGGCAACATGATGCCCCCAGCTTTGTTTTTCTTTTTCAACATTTCCTTGGTGATTCGGGGTCTTTTCTGATTCCATACAAATTTTAGGATTGTTTGTTCCAGCACTTTGAAAAATGTCATTGGAATTTTGATTGGGATGGCATTGAAGGTATAGATTGCTCTGGGTAGCATATACATTTTTTTTTTATTTTTTTTTTATTCTTATGTTAATCCCCATACATTACATCATTAGTTTTAGATGAAGTGTTCCATGATTCATTGTTTATGCATAACACCCAGTGCTCCATAGCAGAGACATTTTAACAGTGTTTATTCTTCTGATCCATGAGCATGGAATATTTTTCCATCTTCTTGTGTCTTCTTCAATTTCTTTCATGAGTGTTCTGTAGTTCCTGGAGTATAGATCCTTTACCTCTTTGTAGGTTTTTTTTTAAAGATTTTATTTATTTATTTGACAGAGAGAGATAGAGAGGGAACACAAGCAGGGGGAGTGGGAGAGGGAGAAGCAGGCTTCCTGCTGAGCAGGGAGCCCGATGTGGGGCTCAATCCCAGGACCCTGGGATCATGACCTGAGCCGAAGGCAGATGTTTAACCAACTGAGCCACCCAGGCACCCCTACCTCTTTGTAGGTTTATTCCAAGGTATCTTATGGTTTTTGGTGCTATTATAAATGGAATCGTTTCTCTAATTTCTCTTTCTACAGTTGCGTTGTTAGTGTATAAGAAAGCAACTGATTTCTGTGCATTGATTTTGTATCCTGCCACATTACTGAATTGCTGGATGAGTTCTAGTAATTTGGGGGTGGAGTCTTTTGGGTTTTCCACATAAAGTATCATGTCATCTGCGAAGAGTTTGACTTCTTCTTTGACAATTTGAATACCTTTTCTTTCTTTTTGTTGTCTGATTGCTGTTGCTAGGACTTCTAGTACTATGTTGAACAATAGTGGTGTGAGTGGGCATCCTTGACGTGTTCCTGATCTTAAGGGAAAGGCTCTCAGCTTTTCCCCATTGAGGATGATATTTGCTGTGGGTTTTTCGTAGATGGATTTTATGAACTTGAGGAATGTTCCCTCTATCCCTATACTCTGGAGAGTTTTTTTTTTTTTAAAGATTTTTATTTGATAGAGACACAGCGAGAGAGGGAACACAAGTAGGGGGAGTGGGAGAGGGAGAAGCAGGCCTCCCACTGAGCAGGGAGCCCAATGCAGGACTCGATCCCAGGACCCTGGGATCATGACCTGAGCTGAAGGCGGACGCTTAACCGACTGAGCCACCTAGGTGCCCCACTCTGGAGAGTTTTAATCAGGAAAGGATGTTGTATTTTGTCAAATGCTTTTTCTGCATCAATTGAGAGGACCATATGGTTCCAGTTTTCTTCTTGGAATTAATTTCTAGTTTCATACCATTTGGTCCCAAATGATCCTTGATAGGATTTTAATCTTCTTAAATTTATTGATACTTGTTATGTGGCCTAACATATGATCTGTCCTGGAGAAAATTCCATAAGTGCTTAGGAAGAATTCTCTAGCTGTTGGATGGAATGTTCTGTATACATCCATTAGGTCTATCTGGTCTAATGTGTCACTTAATGCCAATGTGTTTTTATTCATATGCTATCTGCATGATCTACTACTTGGCAAAAGTGGGGTATTAAAGTCCCTTATTATTATTGTATTGCTGTCTACTTATTCCTTCAGGTCTGTTAATATTTGTTTTATGTATTTAGGTACTCCTCTGTTGGGTACATTAATATTTATAAATGTTATGCCCTCTTGTGGGATTGTTACCTTTATCATTATGTAATGCCTATCTTTATCTCTGATTACAGTCTTGTTTTAAAGTCTATTTTGACTAAGTATAGCTACACCAGATTTGTTTCCATTTGCATAGAATATTTTTTTTCATCCCTTCACTTTCAGTCTATGTATGTCCTTATATCTGAATTTAGTTTCTTGTAGGCAGCATGTACATGGATTGTATTTTTCTCAATTCAGTCACTGTGTCTTTTGATTTCTTAATTTAGTCCCTTTACATTTAAAGTTATTACTGATAGGTATGCACATATTGCCATTTTGTTCATTTTTTTGTGGTAGTTTTATAGTTTTTTCTATCTTGTGATTTGATGATTTTTTTTTGTAGTTCTATGCTTAGATTACTTTCTCTTCTGTGTATCTACTTTGTGCTTTGTTGTTTTCATAAGGCTTACATATAACAACTTAAAATTGTAATAATCTATTTTAAGTTGGTAGTATCTTGCGTTTCAGTGAATTATAGAGCTCTACATTTCTCCTCACCTCCCCACATTTTGTTTTTATATCACAATTTATATCTTTTTTCTTGTATATCCCTGAACTGATTATTATGGTTGTAATTATTTTTACCACTTTTATCTTTACCAGTGAAATGTATACTTCCATATTGACTAATTTTTTTAAAAGATTTATTTGTCAGAGAGAGTGAGAGAGCACAAGTAGGGGGAGCAGCAGGTAGACAGAGAAGCAGGCTCCCCACTGAGCAAAGAGCCTGACATGGGGCTGGATCCCAGGACCCTGGGATCATGACCTGAACCAAAGGCAGATGCTTAACCAACTGGGCCATCCAGGCATCCCTATTTAATTATTAACATCATTTCATTTCAGTATAAAAAGTCCCTTTAACATTTTGTAGGAGACTGGTCTAGTCATAAAAGAACTTTAGTTTTTGATTGTTGAAAAACTCTCTCTCCTTCAATTCTGAATGATGACTTTGCCAGGTAGGGTATTTTTGGTTGGAAGCTTTTTCTTTTAGTACTTTGAATATATCGTGCCCTTCCCTTTTGGCTTACAATGTTTATGCTGAAAAACCTGATAGTCTTATGGCAGTTCCTTTATACATAAGAATTTTTCTCATGATGCTTTTAAGATTTTCTCTTTAATTAAAATATCAAAAGTTAAAGACCATTTTTTTTTGTTTGTGTGTGAGTCTCTGAGTTTATCTTATTTGGAGCTCTCTAATGTTCATGGATCTGGATGTCCATTTCCTTCCTCCATTTAGGGATGTTTTCAGCCATTATTTCTTTGAGTAAGTTTTTTGCCCCTTTCTTTCCCTCTTCTCCTTCTGGGACCATGGTAATGAAAATTTTGGTCCACTTGATATTGTCTCATAAGTCACTTAAGCTACCTTTTTAAAAAATTCTAGTTTCTACTACATCAAAAACTAATGGTGTAATGTACGGTGATTAACATAAGAAAATAAAAATTAAAAAAAATTCTTGTTTCTTTTTGCTGCTCTGATTGGGCAAATTCCACTCTCTTGTCTTTGGGTGAGTTCACACATGACCTTTTAAGAACTATTTCTTGGGGCACGTGGGTGGCTCAGTTGGTTAAGCATCTGACTTTTGATTTTGGTCAGGTCATGATCTCAGGGTGGTGAGATCGAGCCCCACATTGGGCTCCATGCTGAGCAGGGAGTCTACCTGAGATTCTCTCTCATAGTCTCTCTCTCTAAAATAAATAAAATCTTAAAAAAACGACTGTTCCTCATTTTCTTATATATATATTTTTTATTTTATTCATTTGTTTGCCAGAGAACACAAGTAGGGGGAATGGCAGGCAGAGGGAGAAGCAGGCTCCCCACTGAGCAGGGAGCCAGATACCAGACTTGATCCCAGGACCTGGGGATCATGACCTGAGCCAAAGGCAAGTGCCCAACAGACTGAGCCACCCAGGTGTCCTGTTTCTCATTTTGCTGTGGGCATGACCCCCATTGGCTTTCAAACATAGATGCTTTGGGGGGTTTGTCTCTTAGATACAGGTCTTTAAATTTGGGGTGCCTAATGTGGGGTTCAAACACTTTGCTCCTCAGGGTGAAGTTCTGGATTTTGTGTCCTTCCCAGTTGTGACTCACAGTGCTGGGGTTTATAGTGAAATTCTATCTCTTTCCTACCTGTTGCAATGAAGGTTTTCTTTGTTTGCCAAATATATAGGAGTTACTCAGCTATCCCCTCCCTGACCAAGGCCACTTTTCCATATGTGGCTCTAGATTTTTTTTGTGTCCATGTGTAGAGTGGAAAAATCTTCCTACTTCACCATCTTGAACTAGCTTCTTTATTATGTTTAAAGCCCTGTATTAATTGATACTAATAAGGATTAGTTTATCAACCTTGTAAGATACATGCTATTATCAGCCCCTTCTATAAATGATAAAACTGAAGATGAGAGAGGCTAAATAATTGACCTAAGCTTACAGAGAAAGATTGAGAGCCAGTACATCTAGTTCTGTAGCCTGCCATCTTCATCACTTCATACACTTTAAAATTTTCAAAATTCTTGTTTAGGAAAAAAATAAATAGGTGATGGGGATTAAGGAGTGCACATCTTATAATGAACACTGGGTGTTGTATATAAGTGTTGAATCACTAAATTGTACACCTGAAACTAATATGACATTGTATTTTAACTAACTAGAATTTAAATAAAAACTTGAAAAAGAAAAGGGGGGGAGCCTGGGTGGCTCAGTCGGTTAAGTGTCTGACTCCTGATTTCAGCTCAGGTCATGATCTCAGGATTCAGGGATTGAGCCCTGTGTTAGGCTCCAAGCTCAGCCACAGTCTTCTTGGGATTCTCTCACTCTCCCTCTCTCCCTTCCCCTGCTCCCACTCTCTCTCTAAAATAAAAAATAAAATCTTAAAAAAGAAACAAGCAGAGGGAAAAAATAAGAGAAAAAAAATGAGGGGGGCGGATCAAGACACAGACTCTTAATTACAGAGAACAAACTGATGGTTTCCAGAGGGGAGGTGGGTTAAACAGGTAATGGTGATTAAGGAGTGCACTTGTTGTGATGGGCACAGGGTGTTATATGGAAGTGCTGAATCACTATGTTGTACACTTGAAACTAATATAACACTGTATGTTAACTAACTAGAATTAAAATAAAAGAAATTTGTTGAATCTGAAGTCCAGGAAAGTTATATGACTTTACCTAGATGTTCTTGACAAACCATTAAACTTTCTTCAATTTCTCATCTTTTTTTGCTGTTACTATGACAACAGTGTCTCTTACTCTTAGCTGTACAATAAGGAAAAGCTTGTAGGTATAAGATGAAAACTTGGGGGATGATAATTAAATTTAGTTACCATCACCAATTTTTATGTGTAGCATTATTTTGTATTTGTATACCCTTCAAAGTATTTGCCAAAATTTTAATACAAACATTTATATGTGAAAAGAACTGCATTTCAAGTAAACATAACTATACTATAAGTAAGAAAAAATGAATAAGAACAATTCAAGTAACTGAAGAAATAACTGGACAATATGTTCTCTGGCTAAAGTCAAAGTCACTCTAAATAAATAGTATGATCAAATTCATAGGCATTTCTCTTGCTTTCTTTTTTTTTTCAGTAGCATAGAATAGCAATGCAAAAACTACTTTTTATACATTCTAAAAATGAGGAAATACGTAAATATATATGTAGTTGTGCCAGTTTTTAACTGTTGCAGAGAATCACAAATACGGAAATGAGTGGGAATTAAAAGAACACAGCAGTGTTGAACTGGAATTGGAGATATCAATGCGAATCTTGGGAAGATAGATATGTATATATGTACATGCTCTATTTGAGAGGACCTAGAAGCAATGATATATAGTAGCAGTGAGCAAATATAGTGTCCAAATACGTTGGTTTTTATATACCATTCTCCAGTAAAATGACTGGGGTTTCTAGGATAGTGGCTGGCTCAAGAGCTGGGCAGGGCAAGAATAAAATGAACCTGGAATGCTTTGCTGTGCTACAAGCCTTAAATAATGATAAGGACATGTTAAGAGGACACCAGGGCCAGTTTAAACAGGTTACCACTGGCCAAATATGAGATAGCTGGAGAAGCAAAATTACCAGTAATAATAATATACTATAATTTATAGAGTAAAATTAGAATCCATAAAACCATAGAAATATTAATCAATAGTGGTACAGAGATTTTTTCCTAACAGAAAATCAACTAAAAATGGAGAAAGAATAATATAACTAGAGAATAACCATTTTTAAACATCATCATATTAAGAATCCTCAATGGATATAACAATGAGTAAATTTGGAACAGTAAGAAGATATTATATAGTCTCAAAGCATCTCCCAACAGATACTCATTAATGACAAAGAGTAAAAATAGTGTGGGCGCCTGGGTGGCTCAGTTGGTTAAGCAACTGCCTTCGGCTCAGGTCATGATCCTGGAGTCCCGGGATTGAGTCCCGCATTGGGCTCCCTGCTCAGCGAGGAGCCTGCTTCTCCCTCTGACCCTCCCCCCTCTCATGTACTCTCTCTCATTCTTGCTCTCTCAAATAAATAAATAAATCTTTAAAAAAAAAAACAGTAAAAATAATGGTGATACATGGCAGGTTGACCTTAAGCAAATTATCAAATATAACTTTATGGTAATGAGACCACTGGCAGAAAGGGCTTTCTGATACGATGTCATGTGAAAAACTCAGCATCACTTTGGCATCCTTGTCAAAAGGGAATAAGCTGGATCTAATCATGAGGAAACATGAGATAAACCTAAACTGTGAACAGTTTTATAAAATACTTGAGCTGTATTCTTCAAGTAGGTCAAAGTCATGAAATACTAAGACTGAGGAAATGATTCAGAATAAAGGACACGCAAGAGAAATGACAATGTAATGTAACCCATTCTCTTATATTTTCTTTCATTGTAAAGGACATTATTGGTACAATTGGCAAAATCTCAATGAAGTCTTTATATTGGATAATAGTACAATATCAATGTTAATTATCTGATTTTGACAATTTTATTTTGATTACATAGAATTCCTCAATTTTAGAACTACATAATGAAGTACTTAGGAATAAAAGGATGTTTTGTCTGCAACTCACTCTGACGTCTCAGAAAAAGATACATATACATTTGTATTGAAGATAGAATAAAGCAAATATGTAAAATGAAAAATGAAAAGTAACTGGGAACTCTTTGTGCTATTCTTGTAATTTTTCTGTAAGGCTAAAATTATGTCAAAATTAAAAAGTAAAGTTATAATCTTAAATGATAATAAATGCTCTATAGTAAATAATTGAATATGTTTTGTTAAGTTTAGTAAAAACATTGAGAATGTATTATGTATACATAATAACAAGTAGAGTTCTCCAAGCATTGTTGAGACAGAAATTTATTAAGTGACACATACTGCAGTTGTGATAGAAACTCCTGTATCACATATCCAGTAAGAGATCAGACATAAGATATTTTGTCACACTTTTAAATTGCAGATACTTTAGTGGGGGTAAGTGAAAACCAAAGCACTGTAACCTAAACTTTATATATTAAGCAGGTTAATATGTGAGCTTCATATGTTAAACTTTATGTACTAAACTTTATATATTTCATTTGACATGAAATTGATATAGAAAATAAAACAAAAATAAAGATAGTTACACCTTTTCAAGTAATTTCAAACAAATATTTTCCAAATCAGTAAAAATGATAAATGATATATTTTAGCACATTGACAGAATCTGTTAAAATTTAGTAATTTTTAAAAAAATCAGGTATCTGCCAATTATTATAGTATCCTTTTAAATAGTTATCCATCAATTGATTTTTTCTATCCACAATAAGAACTTGAACATGGGGCACCTGGATGGCTCAGTCAGTAAAGCGTCTGCCTTTGGCTTAGGTCATGATCCCGGGGTCCTGGGATTGCATCCGATGTCAGGCTCCCTGTGCAGCTGGGAGCCTGCCTCTCCCCCTGCTTGCACTCACATGCGCTATTAAATAAATAAAATCTTAAAGAAAAAGAACTTGAACATAAATATGTATATATTATGATATCCCACATGCAACAAAAAGGCATAGTTAGGATTGTTTTTTAATCTAATCAAAAAAGCTTGTGACAAATACATGGGTAGATAGATCTACATATCATTGAATTTTGAACATGATATACAGAGATACTTGTATGTATCTATATTAGCTCTATATCAATCTACCTAACTATCCAGCTAGTAATCTAATTTCTTAGTAATTCTTCCTTTTTTTTTTTTTTGGAACACTGATACATTGTTCAATTGGAAAGTTATGAACACTTATTTCTTCATAAGAATTTTTTACAATGATTTTATAAAAGATAATCTCTTAAATAGAGCAGAAGCAAATACATGCAAACAATTATATGCAAATGTAAATATAACTGGATATACTCTTGCTTAATTTATTGAAGATGTGTTTAGGAACATAAAGACCAAGTTGTATAAAAACATGGACTGACAAGTGCTTGCCTTTAACAGCTATAAACAATCCAGATTCAAAGAACAGAGTTAACAAGTAGGCTTTGTGACAATGATTAATTTTTGTGTGTGTGTACTGCAGCACATCTTATTTTTGTGTTATGACACATCTTGAAATTTTCACGTAATCTGTTTAAAATTATAAGTCTGATCATGGATGTGGTTCTTGCATTATTTATCTTGTTACTTAAATCTAAGGTGGTGACATTTTGCAAAGGCATTTTACTTGAGGTATTAATTGCATCATTCAATAGGAACTGCTTTACATTAAAATTATTACATCTTGGGTACACCTGGGTGGCACAGTCAGTTGAGTGTCCAACTCTTGGTTTTGGTTCAGGTCATGATCTCAGGTTCATGAGAAGGAGCCACACAGGCTCTGTCTTGAGATTCTCTCTCTCCTGCTCCTCCTCCTCCCACACACACTCTCTCTTTCTCTCTCTCTCTGTCAAATAAATAAATAAAATCTTGGAGAACAGTGTGGAGGTTCCTCAAAAATTTAAAAATAGAGCTACCCTATGACCCAGCAATTGCACTACTGGGTATTTACCCCAAAGACACAGATGTAGTGAAAAGAAGGGCCATATGCACCCCAATGTTCATAGCAGCAATGTCCACAATAGCCAAACTGTGGAAAGAGCCGAGATGCCCTTCAACAGATGAATGGATAAAGAAGTGGTCCATATATACAATGGAATATTACTCAGCCATCAGAAAGGATGAATACCCAACTTTTACATCAACATGGATGGGACTGGAGGAGATTATGCTAAGTGAAATAAGTCAAGCAGAGAAAGTCAATTATCATATGGTTTCACTTACTTGTGGAACATAAGGAATAGCATGAAGGACATTAGGAGAAGGAAGGGAAAAATGAAGGGGGGGTAGAAATTGGAGGGAGAGATGAGCCATGAGAGACTATGGACTCTGAGAAACAAACAGGGTTTTAGAGGGGAGGGGGGACTGGTTAGCCCGGTGATGGGTATTCAGGAGGGCACATTGTGTATGGAGCACTGGGTGTTATACGAAAACAATGGATCATGGATCACCACTTCAAAAACTAATGATGTATGGTGACTAACATAACATAATAAAATTTAAAAGAAAATCTTTAAAAAAAATTACTACATCTTGGTGATAGTAATTACTGACCACAGTTCAAATTTGTGCTTGATAAATTAGATTAACCACTGTTTAATAGATTATATATAGATTAAATGATTTTATTTTTTTTTAAAGATTTTATTTATTTGAAGAGAGAGACACACACACAGTGAGAGAGGAAACACAAGCAGAGGGAGTGGGAGATGGAGAAGCAGGCTTCCTGCGAAGCAGGGAGCCCGATGCGGGGCTCGATCCCAGGACCCTGGGATCATGACCTGAGCCAAAGGCAGACATTTAATGACTGAGCCACCCAGGCATCCCTAGATTAAATGGTTTAATAATGTGTGATGCACAGAGATGTTTGGAACTGACTAAAAGTTTTTAAAACTTTCTGAGCGACATTGCAACTTATATAAATAATTATGTCCAGAATATTTTTACATATGTATGATTAAATTTGGTAGTTATCAGTCATAAGACTCAATTTTTAAAATCTCATTTGCCTACATAACAGATAGTTTTTGAATTGACATTATTGTCCAGAAGTGAAAAAAATTTGCAACATACAGACTAAAATAGTTGAGCTGAGACTATTTCTTAATATATACTTGAAGGTGGTATATTAATAGTATATAATTACTTTATTTATGAAAATAATATTATACCAAAAATACAATTCTATTTATGTTTGCAACTGAAAATACATGTTATGGAGAATGTTCGGGGGTGGGAGGCTGGAACAATTTTGCTAATAGCCAAATAAGGTAGCGTCTTTAATACACAGTAGTCAGATATGGTCCAGTGTTTATGTGTTTGTGGCAGATGCACAAATATACACTAGGTCACACATAAAAGCATGTACTTCTTATTTCAGCTAATAATAATGTAAGTTTTCTTCAGTTTTTAAAAAATTAACAGTTGACATACAATATTTTCGGGTGAACAACATAGTGATTTATTAATTATATATATTAGAAAATGCTTACCGTGATAAATGTAGTTACCATCTGTCACAATAAAAAGTTATTAAATAATATTGATTATATTCCCTATCCTATACTTTTTATCCCTGTGACTTATTTATAAATGGAAGTTTGTAACTCTTAATCGCCTTTACCTATTTCACACATACCCCATTTTACCCCCCTAGCAACTACCAGTTTGTTCTCTGTATTTATAGGTCTTATTCAGCTTTGTGTTTGTTTTTTAGATTCCACATATAAGTGTAAAATCATATGATGTTTTTCTCTTTCTGACTTACTTCACTCAGCATAGTACCCTCTAGGTCTATCCATGTTGTCACTAATGACAAGAATTTATTCTTTTTTTTTTTTTTATGACTGAACAACATAACTTTGTGTATATATACCACTTCTTTATTCATCTATGAATGGATACTTGGATCACTTCCATATCTTGACTACTGTAAATAATGCTGCAAGGAACATAGGGATGCATTATCTTTTCAAATTAGTGTTTTTGTTTTCTTTGGGTAAATACCCAGAAGTGGAATAACTGGGTCATATGGTATTTCTGTTAAGTTTTTGAGGAGCCTCCATACATTTTCCTAGTGGCTGCACCAACTTACATTCCTACCAACAGGGCAAAAATTCCCCATTTTCTCCACATCCTTGCCAGCTCTTGTTATTTTTTGTGTTTTTGACTTAGCCATTCTGATTGGTATAATAACACATTATGGTTTTGACTTGCACTACTGATGTTGACCATTTTTCATGTGTGCTGGCTGTATGTCTTCTTTGCAAAAATGTCTACTCAGGTCTTCAACTCATTTTTAATTACTTGGGTTTTTTGGTATCTAGCTTTATGGATTTTTTTTTTAAAGATTTTATTTATTTATTTGACGGAGAGAGACACAGCGAGAGAGGGAACACAAGCAGGGGGAGTGGGAGAGGGAGAAGCAGGCTTCCCACTGAGCAGGGAGCCCGAGGCGGGGCTCGATCCCAGGACCCTGAGATCATGACCTGAGCCAAAGGCAGATGCTTAATGACTGAGCCACCCAGACGCCCCAGCTGTGTGGATTTTTTTACATTTTTGGATATTAACCACTTATTGGATATATAACATGCAAATAACTTCTCCCATTCACTAGGTTGCCTTTTTGTTTTGCTGATGGTTTCCTTTGCTGTGCAAAAGGTTTTTAGTTTGATGTAGCTAATTGTTTAGTTTTGCTTTTATTTCCCTTGCTAAGGAGACACATCCAGAAAAGTGCTGCAAAATCTGATGCTCAAGAGATAACTGCCTGTGTTTTCTTTTAGGAGTTTTATGGTTTCAAGTTTTAAATTTAGGTACTGAACCCATTTTGAATTTATTTTTTTTGTGTGGTGTAAGAAAGTAGTCCAGGTTCATTCATTCCTTTGCATGTAGCTGCCCAACGCCATTTATTTCCCATTGCATATTCTTGTCTCCTTTGTGGTAGATTAATTGAACACGTAAGTGTGGGTTTATTTCTTGGCTCTCTGTTCCACTGATCTATATGTCTGTGTTTGCACCAATACCATACTGTTTCAGTTACTTAACCTTTGTAGTATAGTTTAATACCTAGGATTGTGATACCTCCAATCTTATTATTCTTTCTCAAAATTGCTTTTGCTATCAAGGTCTTTAGTGGTCCCATAAAAATTTTAGGGTTATTTGTTCTAATTCTATGAAAAATACTATTGGTATTTTGATAGGAATTGCATTCAATCTGAAGATTGCTTTGGGTAGTATGGACAGTTTAATGATATTCTTATAATCCATGAGCATGGTATATCTTTCCATTTAATTGTGTCATCTTCAATTTCTTTCATCAATGTCTTCTTTTCAGAATACCAGGTCTGTATTGGTTAAATTTATTCCTAGGTATTTTATTATCTTTATGCAATTCTAAATGAAATTGTTTTCTTAATTTCTTTTTCTGCTAGTTCATTATATAGAAATCAGTTTCATTGCTATACACTAATATTGATTACATAACCTACAACTTTACTGAATTTTTGTATTCATTCTAATAGTTTTTTGGTGGAGTCTCTAGTATATTCTATATACAGTATCATGTCATCTGCAAATAGGGATAGCTTTATTTCTTACCAATTTTCATTCTATTTATTTTTCTTCTTTGATTGCTGCAGTTAGGACTTCCAGTACTGTCTGTTGAATAAAACTGGTAAGGGTGGGCAAACTTGTCTTTTTCCTGATCTTAGAAGACAAGGTTTCAGCTTTTCATAACTGAATATGATGTTAGCTGTGAATTTGTCATATATGGCCTTTATTCTGTTGGGTATGTTTTCTCTAAACCCAATTTGTTGAGGGTTTTTAATCATCAGTAGATGTTGAATTTTGTCAAATGGTTTTTCTGCATCTCCTGAGATGATCACATGATTTTTACCTTCATTTGGTTAATGGGTATCATGTTGCTTCATTTGCATATATTGAACCATCCTTCCATCTCTGGAATAAATTCCAACCAATCGTGGGTGAATGATCCTTTCAGTGCATTGTTGAATTCAGTTTGCTCCTATTTTGTTAAGGATTTTTGGATCTATGTTCATCAGAGATATTAGCCTGTAATTAATTAATTCTTTTCTCTTTCCTTTCTTTCTTTCCTTCCTTTTTTCTTCCCTTCTTTTCTTTACCCCTCCCTCTCTATTTCTTTTCTTTCATTTTTTGTAGTGTCTGTCTCATTTTGGTATCAGGGTAATTCTGGCCTCACAGAATGAATTTGGAAGAGTGCCTTCCTGTTCTATTTTTTTTGGAATAGTTTGAAAAGAATAGTTATTAACCCTACTTTAGTGTTCAATAGAATTCACCTGAAAAGCCACCTCTGGCCATGCACTTTTTTTTTTTTTTTGAAAGATTTTTTTTTATTTATTTGACAGAGAGAGACAGCGAGAGCAGGAACACAAGCAGGGGGAGTGGGAGAGGGAGAAGCAGGCTTCCCGCCGACAAGGAGCCCGATGCGGGACTCGATCCCAGGACCCTGGGATCATGACCTGAGCTGAAGGCAGACGCCTAACGACTGAGCCACCCAGGCGCCCCTGGCCATGCACTTTTGTTTGGAGTTTTTCGAACACTGATACAATTTTGTTACTCCTAATTGGGTGTTCAGATTTTCTGTTTTTTCTTGATTGAGTCTTGGAAGGGTATATGTTTCTAGGAATTTATCCATTTCTTCTAGATTGCATAATTTGCTGGCATATATTTTGTTGTTGTACTCTCATAATGGTTTCTATTTCTGTGGTACTGACTATACTTCTCTTTCTCATTTTATTTATTGGAGTCCTTGTTTTCTTGATGAGTCTAGATAAAGGTATATAAATTTTATCTTTTCAGAGAACGAGCTTAGTTTCATTTTTTTTTTTTTTAAAGATTGAGGGAAAAAGAGTGCGAGAGAGCACAAGCAGGGGCAGGGCAGAGGGAGAGGGAGGGGCAGGCTCTTGGCTGAGCAGGGAGCTGGACATGGGGCTCAATCCCAAGACCCCAGGATCATGACCTGAGCCGAAGGCAGATGCTTAAGAGACTGAGCCACTCAGGCGCACCTCATTGATCTTTATTATGTCTTTCCTTCTATTAACTTTGAGCTTTGGTCTTATTTTTCTAGTTCTTTTAGGTGTAAGGTGCAATTGTTTACTTGAGATTCTTCTTGTTTCTTGAGGTAGGCCTAGAATACTATAAACTTCCCTTTTAGAACTGCTTTTGCTGTGTCTCGAAGACTTGGAACTGCTGTGTTTTCATTGTTATTTATCTCCATGTACTTTGTAATTTTGTATTTCTTGGTTGACCCATAAGCTATTCGGTAGCAGGTTTAGCCTCCATGTGTTCATGTTTTCCCCACCCCCCAGTTGTTTCTTATAATTGATTTCTAGTTTGATACTGCTGTGGTTGGAAAAGATGCTTGATATGATTTCAATCTTAAATTTAGTATGATATGTTTTGTTTTGTAGCCTAATACTTGAACTATTCTGGAGAATGTTCAATGTCACTGGAAGAGAATGTGTATTGTGCTGTTTTTGGATGTAATGTTCTGTATATATCTGTTGCATCTCTCTGGTCTAATGTGTCATTCAAAACCTTAGTTTCCTTGTTGATTTTTCTGTCTAGATCTATCCATTGTGGTAAATGGGGTATTAAAGTCCCCTACCATTACTGTATTGTCAATTTCTCCCTTTATGTCTGTTAATATTTGCTATATATGTTAAGTTGCTCCTATGTTGGGTGTACAGATATTTACAATTGTTATATCCTATTGTTGGATTAACCCCTCATTATGTAATTCCTTTTTTTTGTCTTGTTACTGGCTTTGTTTTAATTTTTTCACTTGCAGTTCAGGGTATGTCTCTTTTCATCCCTTTACTTTCAGTCTATACATGTCATTAGGTTTTATGTGAGTCCTTTTAGACAGCATATAGATGGGCCTGGTTGTTTTTTGTTTTTGTTTTTAATCCATTTGATCACCCTCTATCTTTTGATTGGAGGATTTAGTTCATTTATATTTAAAGTAAATATTGTTAGATATGTACCTACTGTAATTTTGTTCATAGTTTTATGGATGTTTTATAGTTTTTTTGTTGCTGTGTCTCCTTGTGATTGATAGCTTTCTTTAATGCTATTCTTAAATACAAAAATATATAGGGAGAAGAATTTAAGTTTTTAGTTTGTGGTTAGCATGAGGTTTATATATAACATCCTAAGTATACAGCAGTTTCTATTAAATTAATGTCACTTAAGTGCAAACACATTGTAAAAGAACCACACTTTATTCCTCTTCCTCCTTCATGTTTTATTTATATAGTATCATATTTTAAATCTGTTTATTTTGTGTATCCTTTGACTAATATTTGTAGATAAAATTGATTTTACTACCTTTGTCTTTTAACTTTCAAACTAGCTTTATAAGTGATTGGTCTACTAACTTTACTCTGTATTTGCTTTTGCCAGTTAAATTTTTTCCTGTCATAATTTTCTCATTTGTAGGTAGGGCCTTTTCTACTTAAAGAAGCCCCTTTAAAATGTCTTATAAGGCCAGTTTAGTGTTGATGAACTTCTTTAACTTTTGTCTGGGAAACTCTCTATCTCTCCTTTCATTTGAGTGATTATATTGCTAGGTACAGTGTTCTTGGTTGTAATGTTTTTGTTTTCTTTCAGCATTTTGTGTAGGCCAGAAAGGAGTAGCATAATATTTTCAAAGTTTCTGCTGGAAAAAAACAGCTGATAGCTTTATGGGGTTTCCCTTATACATAACTGTTTGATTTTTTTTTCTTGCTGTTTTTAAGATCCTCTCTTTAATTTTTGTGATTTTCATTATTATGTGTCTTTTGTGGATCTATTTGGGTTCATCTCGTTTGGTGTTCTCTGTGCTTCCTGAATCTGGATGTCTGTTTCTTACCACAGACTAGGAAAGTTTTCAGCTTTTATTTCTTCAAAAAAATCTTCTGCCCCTTTCTCTATTTTCTCCTTCTGGGACCCTTATAATGTAAAGGTTAATACACTTGATGTTGTCCCAGAGGTCTCTTAACCTATCCTCAATTTTTTATTCTTTTTTGTTGGTAATGGAAGGAACCCATCTCCTCCAGATTGCTGATCCATTCTTGTGCATCCTCTAATCTGTTGCTGATTCCATCTAATTCAAATGAATTAGAATTTCATTTGGAGTTGAAAAGAGGGTTGAATCCCTCTTTTTCATTTGCTTCACCTCTGATTGGTTCTCTTTTTATGTTTTTTATCTCTTGTTGTGATGTTATTAGTTCACCCACTCTTCTCTCAAGTCCAGCGAGCATCTTTATGTCCATTACTTCAAACACTTTATCAAGTAGGTTGCTCATTTCCATATTTAAGTCTTCTGAAATTTTGTCATTTCATTTGAAGCATATTCTTCTGTCTTCTCATTTTGCTTGTCTTTCTGTTTGTTTCTTTGAGTTAGGCAAGTAGCTACTTCTCCCAGTCTTGAAGGAGTGGTCTTGTGGAAGAATCTCCCTTGTGTAGAAATATATGCCTAGCAGCTTAGGCTGGCTGGTTGGAGCTGTAGTGGACATGAAGCAGGACACTATACACAGGAGATACCCTGTGAGGATGACTGGGGCTGGAGCTGAAGCAGGCATGGCCTGTAGTATCTCAAGGTGTTTTGTGGCTGGCCTGCCTTGTCAGACAGTGGGAGCTGGTGTGGGCTAGGGACCTGTGGCTCAATGAGGTGGCAGTCCAGCTACACTAACAGTCTGCACTATCATGGGGGAGAGGACACATAAATGAAAGTACTGACTAGCACCTCCATCCCTGGAGAGAGCTTCAGCAGTTTCCCCATGCTTGGTGGACACTTGTGTTTAACAAATGGATTTTGTTCCCATATAGTCTAATTTCCTCTTAAGCTGCTGTGTTTTTGTTTTGTTTTATGTTTGGTCTGCACATGAACCCTTCAGTGAGATCATTCCCTATTGAGAATGGAGTTCCCATGTTTCCATCTCTCCTGCTATTCTCTATGTGGTCCCTCTCCCTTTGTTGTGCAAAAACTGTTTGATCACCCCTCGGCATTTCAGGAAGAATTTCTCTCTCTATAGAGATAGATTCAGTGTGTCCAAGAGTGGAGGTGAGTTCAGGGTCTTCCTATCTTGGACTCTAAGCCAATGATATTTTGGTTCTCCTAGAAATCACTGTGATCCTTTGTCTCTACATTAGGTATTCAGCTACTGGCAACTTTTTTGAGTGCCCTTTCTCATTCTTCTCCTTCTTCTTGTGATAGTTTAAAATAACCAAGAGAAGGGGAAATCTTTACCAGGAAAGTTGTATATGTTGCTAAATTAATATTGCTAAATTGAAAGGTATTATGCTGCAATGCAGTGTGTTAAATTATACATATGGTCAAGCAAAAATTGTCAGACAAAGACTTTATTCAAAGCTATTGCAATAAAGAGGGGAGTAAAGAAGGCAGTCTAAACTACACTGATAGGAGGGGTTTTTAAGTCAGAGGTGTGCTAGTAGAGAAGTTTTGGAGATATTAGTGAGGAAGTTGATCAATGGATAATGTCAAGCACATTGAGTTAGTTCCAAATTGACACCCAAAAAAGTTAGACTCCTATACACCCAACAGGGACTGGGGAATAAGGGAGCTTATCTTAGATGATGACTACATTAAAAGCAATTGCTTTCAGGTCCTTAGGATACACGTTCATAGGTTGTAAAACTGCAACAGGCTTATAAAAAGATGTACTCAGATCTCAAATGGCCAGAGACAGTATTTAGAACTTTTTCTAAAGAAAATACCCTAAAAACAAAGGATTTGGGGATCCAGTTTCAGGAAGAAGCCTGTATAAAGTTTAGTTAAACTGAAGGAAACATTAAGGTTGTTTTGGTCAACATGATAAAACTGAATTAGAGTAATTATGAAAAAGTTTTATGCATAATTATTTAAGAAAAATCACTGTCCTAAGATCCTATCCCTGTTTGCAAGTATCCACGTTTGTAAACTGCTAGTTTTAATGATAAAACTAAACATAAATAAATAGTACTTCTTGAAATAGAACCTGTTTCAGCATAACAGATGCACTTTGAAAAAGGGAAAAAGAAAAACTAAACTTGAATTTTTTAGTATGGGGAAAATATTTGTTTTTAAATCCCAAATCAAAGGAATTATTAAATAATATTTCTACTTTCCAATTTATATTTTATCAATTTGAAATAAAATCTTAATATTCGTGGTTATATTATGCTATATGCAGAAACAGTCAACACAAAACAATTTAGTAACTCTAAAAACAAAGAATGATTTCTCACTCATCTTACATGTCCATTAAGTGTTTTCTTTCATCCTCACCCCTGGATTCAGGTTAATGGATCTACCTGGGACACTGTAGGAGAGAATAGTAGAGACTAAAAAATTGTTCACTGGATTTATTGACTGAAGCGTTCCATGATATTTAACTTCAAAGGGTGAGGTCTGCCTGGTAGGACATAGTGTTATTACTGTGGCTAAATCCAGGCCATTCAGACTAGCACAACTACTTATAATATAGCCCAGTAAAAATAACAGAAATATTTATTCTTTCAACAAATCTGTTCAATAATCTAAATTTATTAGTTTTGCTTATAATTCTTTGTTCATCTGTTTGGCTACTTGGGAAGCAGCCCACAGAGAAGACAAAGTTTATGCACAATGCTATTTCCATGAAGTATGTTTAGATTTTTACAATATTTGGTTTCACCAAGAATCTCCTCTGGCACTTAATTTTTTCTGGCAACTAGGTGAGTAAGCTAACCAGACAAGAGATTAGAAACTAGGTCTGTTAGAAATGGATATGCAAAGGGGTGCCTGGGTGGCTCAGTTGTTGGGTGTCTGCCTTCAGCTCAGGTCATGGTCCCAGGGTCCTGGGATCGAGCCCCGCATCGGGCTCCCTGCTTCTAGCTCTCCCACTCCCCCTGCTTGTGTTCCCTCTCTCACTGTGTCTCTCTCTGTCAAACAAATAAAATCTTAAAAAAAAAAAGGATATGCATGTATATACTACATATGTAAATATCATATTGCATATTCTAGATATGCTTTGGATTTATAAGAAGTTAACTTAAAGGGGCCCAAGATGCTGGTATAGGAACATCCTGAATTTACCTCCACCCAAAGACACACAAAATCTACAGCTACATATTATTCATTTCCCTCTAAAAAAAAGATCTGAAAAGTAGATGAACTGCTTTCCACCACAAAGAATAAAAGGACCACACAGAGATAGGTAGAACAGGAAGAAACCTGGTCTTGCGAACTTCATCCCCTATGCAGTGACACACAACAGGGAAGGGCCTCACCAAACAGGCACTTCTGCTGAAGCAATGAGAGGCTGGGGCCCTACATCAATCACCCCAGCCCCTACCTAGCATCTGCTCTGGGTAAAAAAGACCCCACAAGTTTGGCTTCAGAAATCACTGGGACTAATGTTCAGCGGTTCCAAAATGCTGTACAGAAATGAGATTCTCTTCTTGGAGGGATTATGTGCAGTCTCAATTGCCCCAAAACCTATCAAAAAACCCCACCATTTAAAAAAATATAATTAACATACAGTGTTATATTAAGTTCAGGTATAGAATACAAGGATTCAAAAATTCTATGCACTTCTTAGTGCTCATCAAGATAAATATACCCTTAATCCCCTTTACTTCACACATTCCCCCACCCCCACCCCCACCCCCATCCAGCAACCACCAGTTTTGTTCTCTTTATTTATGACTCTGTTTTGTCTCTGTTGTTTGTTTTGTTTTTAAATTCCATGTATGAGTGTAATCATAGGGTATCTATCTCACTGAGTGATTTAATTCACTTAGCATTATACCCTCTAGGTTCATCCATGTTGTTGCATTTGGCAGGATTTCATTCTTTTTTATGGCTGAGTAATAGTCCATTGTGTATGTATACCACATCTTTATCCATTAATCTATCGATGGACAGTTGGGTTGTTTCCATATCTTGGCTATTGTAAATAATGCTGCAATAAACATGGGGTGCCCATATCTTTTTTTTTTTTTTTTTTTTAGTTCCCCCCCACCCCCAGCACAGAGCCCAACATGGGGCTTGAATCACAACCTGAGATCAAGACCTGAGCTGAGATCAAGAGTCAGACGCTCAACTGACTGAGCCACCCAGGCACCCTTGCACATATCTTTTTAAATTAATGTTTTCATTTTCCTTGGGTAAATACCTAGTAGTGGAACTACTGGATCATATGGTAATTCTATTTTTAATTTTTTATAAATATTATTTATATTTAAAATCAATTAGCCAACATATAGTACATCATTAGTTTCAGATATAGTGTTCAATAATTCATCAGTTGCATATAACACCCAGTGCTCATCACATGCCCTTTTTAATGTCCATCACCCAATTACCCCATCCACATCCCCTCCAGCAACCGTCAGTTTGTTTCCTATAGAAAAGAGTCTTTCATGGTTTTTCTCCCTCTCTGATGACTTCTGGCACAGCCACTCTGGAAAACAGTATGGAGGTTCCTCAAGAAGTTAAAAATAGAGCTACCCTATGACCCAGCAATTGCACTACTAGGTATTTTTAATTTTTTTCAGGACCCTCCATAGTGTTTTACACAGTGGTTTCACCAATTTAAATTCCCACCAACAGTGCATGAGAGTTCCTTTATCTTCACATCATTGCCAACACTTGTTTCTTGTGATTTTGATAAAAGATATTCTCATAGGTATAAGGATAGATCTCATGATTTTAATTTGCATTTCCCTTGATGATTAGTGATGTTGAGCACTTTTCATGTGTCTCTTGGCAATCTGTATGCCTTCTTTGGAAAGATGTCTCTTTAGGTCCTCTGACCATTTTATAATCAGATTATTTGTGGGGTTTTTTGGTGAAGTTCCTTATATCCCACAAGGCATTAATATCCAAATATATATCATTTGCAAATATCTTCTCCCATTCAGTAGGCTTCCTTTTTCTTTTCTTGATGATTTATTTTGCTGTGCAAAAGCATTTTATTTTGGTGTCGTCCCAATAGTTTAATTTTGCTTTTATTTCCCTTGCTGGGGAGATATAATTAGAAAAATATTTCTATGGCCAGTGTCAAAGAAATTATTGCCTATGTTTTCTTCCAGGAATTTCATAGCTTCAGAATTCACATTTAGATATTGATTCCATTTTGAGTTTATTTTTAGGTACGATGTAAGAAAGCGGTCTAGTTTCATTCTTTTGCATGTAGCTGTCCAATTTCCCTAATACCATTTGCTAAAGAGACTGTCTTTTTCCCATCAAATACTCTTGCCTCCTTTGTCAAAGATGAATTGGCCAGACAGTGTGGGTTTATTTCTGGACTCTGTATTCTGTTCCATTGCTCTGTGTGTCTGTTTTTTTTGCCGGTACCATACCATTTCGTTTACTATAGCTTTGTAATATCTCTAAATCTGGGATTGTGGTACCTCCAGCTTTGTTCTTCTTTTCAAGATTGCTTTGGCTATTCAGGGTTTTTTATCGTTCCATACAAACTTTAGGATTTTTGTTTAAGTTCTATGAAAAATGTTGGTTTTTGATAGAAATTGCATTGGGTAGTAAGGACATTTTAACAATATTACTTCTTCCAATCCCTGAGTGTGGTTTGTCTTTCCATTGGTTTTTGTTATCTTCAATTTATTTTATCAATATTACATAGTTTTTGGAGTACAGATTTTTGCCTCCTTTGTTAAGTTTATTCCTAGGTCTTTTATTTTTTTGATGCAATAATAAATGGCATTGTTTTCCTAATTTCCATATTAAATTTGTGCTTTGGTGGAGTCTTTAGGGTTTTCCATGTATAGTATGTTATCTGCAAATAGTGACAGTTTTACTTCTTTCTTACTAATTTGGATGTGTTATATATCTTATCCAGTTGCTGTGCCAAGGAGTTCCAATACTATGTTGATTAAAGTCATGAAAGTAGATCTCCTTGTCCTGTTTCTGAGCTTAGGGGAGAAGCTCTCAGTTTTTCACCATTGAGTATATGTTGGCTGTGGGTTTTCATATATGGACTTTATTATGTTGATATATATTCCCTCTAAACCTACTTCTCCTGTTGAGGGTTTTTATCATGAATGGATGTTGTATTTTGTCAAATGATTTGAGATGATCTTATAATTTTTATCCTTCCCCTGGTTAATGTAATGTTCCACACTGATTGATGTGCAAATATTGAGCCAACCTTGCAACCAACCATGGGTTAAATCCCACTTGATTGTAGTGTATTATTTTTTAATGTACTGTTGAATTCAGTTTGCTAATATTTTGTTGAGGATTTTTGCATCTAAGGTCATCAAAGACATAGGCCTATAGTTTTTTCATAGTCTTGTATCAGGATAATGTAGGCCTCATAAAATTAATTTGGAAGTTTTCTTCTATTTTTTGGAATAAGTTGAGAAGAATCGGTATTAACTATTCCCTAAATGATTGGTAGACAGGAAACCATCAAAATCCTAGAGGAGAATACAGGCAGCAACCTCTTTGACCTCAGCCATAGAACTGCTTACCAGAGACATCTCTGGAAGCAAGGGAAACAAAAGCAAAAAAGAACTACTGGGACTTCATCAAAATAAAAATCTTCTACCCAGTGAGGAAAACATTCAGCAAAACTAAAAGGCAACCTACAGAATGGGAAAAGATATTTGCACATGACATATCTGATAAGGGTTAGTAGCCAACATTATAAAGAACTTCTCAAACTTAGGGCCCCAAAACAAATAATCCAGTTAAGAAATGGGCAGAAGACATAAAATAAGACATTTTTCAAAAGAAGACATACAGATGGCTAACAGACACATGAAAAGGTGCTTGTCATCACTGATCATCAGGGAAATACAAATCAAAACTACAATCAGATATTACCTCATACCTGTCAGAATGGCTAAAATTAACAGCACAGGGAACAACAGAAGTTGGCAAGGATGTGGAGAAAGAAAGGGGAACTCTCTTACACTGTTGGTGGGAATGCAAACTGGTGCAGCCACTCTAGAGAGCAATATGGAAGTTCCTCAAAAAGTTAAAAATAGAACTACCTTATGATCCAGCAATTGCAGTACTAGCTATTTACCCAGATGATACAAAAATGCTGATTCGAAGGGACATATGCACCCCAATGTCTATAGCAGCATTATCAACAATAGCCAAATTATGGATAGAGCTCAAAGATCCATTACCTGTTGAATGGAATAAAAAGATATGGTGTGTATATGTGAATTTAAGAAACAAAACAGGTGAATATAATATAAAGGAAAAAAGAGGGAGGTAAACCATAGGAGACTCTTAACTAGAGAGAACAAACTGAGGGTTGCTGGAGGGGAGGTGCCTGGATTATGGGCTAAATGGGTAATGGGTGTTAAGGAGGGCTCTTGTTGTGATGAGTATGTTATAGTTAAGTGATAAATCACCAAATTCTACTCCTGAAACGAATACTACACTATATATTAATAAAAATTTGAATAAAATCTTAAATAAAATGATTGGTAGAAGTTACT
The DNA here is from genome assembly GCF_002201575.2 of Neomonachus schauinslandi. Classification (NCBI taxonomy): domain Eukaryota; kingdom Metazoa; phylum Chordata; class Mammalia; order Carnivora; family Phocidae; genus Neomonachus; species Neomonachus schauinslandi. The sequence continues at coordinate 66,909,437 of NC_058411.1, read as the reverse complement.
GTGAAGTTAGCTGTTCCTGGTCTTTCTGTTTGTTATGAGTTTTTTGATTCAATCAAATTGAATCAGTAATCTGTTAAAATTTTCTTGCTTCCTAATTCATTTTTGGAAGATTATATGTTCCTAGGAATTTATTCATTTTTTAAGTTGTCCAGTTTGTTGGCATTTTTCATAATATTCTTTTCTAATCCTTTATATTTCTGTGGTGGTATTTTTGAGCCCTCCCTCCTCCTTTTTTGATGATCTTGCTATAGGTTTTTATTTTTTCAAAGTGTCAGCTCCTGGTTTCATTGATCTCTTCTATTAACTCTCTATTTCATTTATTTTTGTTCTAATCTTTATTATTTCCTCCCTCCTACCAGCTTTTGGCTTTGTTCTTTGAGAATTTTCTTGCTTCTTGAGGCAGCCCTGTATTGCTATAAACTTTCCTCTTAGAATCACTAATGCTGCATCCCAAAGATTTGTCTCCAGTATTTTTTATTTCTTACTTGATTTCTTGGTTGACCCATTCATGTTCAGTAACATGTTATTTAGCTTCAGTGTATGAGTGTTCTTTCTAGATTTTTTCTTGTGGTTGATTTCTACTTTTATACATTACTGGTTGGAAAAGTTGCATGGTATTATTTCAGTCTTTCAATTTATTAGGCTTGTTTTGTGGCCTAACATGTAATCTATTCTGCTGAATGTCCATGTATTCATGGAAAGTATGCATATTCTGCTGTTTTAGCATGTGATGCTTAAAGATCTCTGTTAGATCCATCTAGTCCAATGTGTCATTCAAAGCCACTGCTGCCTTGTTGATTTTCTGTTTGGCTGATCTAACCATTGATGTAATGGGGTTTTATTTTATATTTATTTTTTATTTTTTAAAAGATTTTTTTATTTATTTGACAGAGACACAGTGAGAGGGGGAACACAAGCAAGGGGAGTGGGAGAGGGAGAAGCAGGCTTTCTGCTGAGCAGAGAGCCCGATGTGGGGCTTGGTCCCAGGACCCTGGGATCATGACCTGAGCCAAAGGCAGATGCTTAACAACTGAGCCACCCAGGTACCCCTGTAATGGGGTTTTAAAGTGCCCCCCTATTATTGTATTACTTTCAATTTCTCTCTTTAGGTTTATGAATATTGGCTTTATGGGTTTAGGTGCTGTTATAGTGTGTGCACAGATGCTTACAATTATTATAACCTATTGTCAGATTGATCCCTTATTATGTAATGCCCTTCTTTGTCCCTTGTTACAATCTTGAAGTCCCTTTTGCCCACTTTCTTTTTCCTTCCATTTGTCTGGTAAATGTTTTTCCATTACTTCACTTTCAATTGGCATGTGTCTTGAGATATGAAATGTGTTTCTTGAAGGCAACATATTTATCTATTCTGCCACCCCATTTCTTTTGACTAGAACATTTAGTCTGTTTGTTTACATTCAAAGTAATTATTGATAGGTATATACTTTTTGCCATTTTGTTCTTCTCTGTTCCTATCTTTTCTTGCTCTCTTGTGGTTTTCTTTAGTGATAAGCTTGGATTCCTTTTTCTTTTGCATATCTTAAAGGATTTTGATTTGTCATCACCATTAGGCTCAGAAAGATCATCTTATGCATATACCAGCCTATATTAAGTTGATGGTTGCTTAAGTTTGAACCTATTCCAAAAGCACTAAATTTTTACTCACCCCCCATAGGTTATGTATGTCATATTTTATATCCTTTCATTTTGTGAATTCCTTGGTTTTTATAGATATAATTGATTTTACTGCTTTATGCTTTAACCTCTGTACTAGTTTTAAAAGTGATTATATACCACTTTTATTAGGTTTTTATGTACCTGTGAAATTTTTTTCCTTTCCTAATTTTTTTTTTTTTTTTACTGCTCATTATGGCCTTTTCTTTCCAAAGAATTTCCTTTAATGTTTTTTTAAGGATGCTTTAGTGCTAATGAACTCCATGAAGTTTTGTTTATCTGGGAAACTCTAGCTCTCCTATTCTGAATGATAGCCTTGATGGGTTGGAGTATTGTTGTCAAGGGTTTTTTCCTTTCAACACTTTGCAGGGTAGAGGGAGTGGCATGATGTATTCAAAGTTTCTGCTGGAAAATCAGCTGTTAACCTTATAGAGTTTCACAGGTATGTAATTGTTTTCTTTTCTCTTGCTCCTTTTAAAATTCTCTCTTTATCCCTGCTTTTGCCATTTTAATTATGTGCCTAGGTGTGGACTTTCTTGTGTTGATGTGGTTGGGGGCTTTCTGTGCCTCCTGGATCTAGATGTCAGTTTCCTTCCCCAGATTGGGGTACTTTGGCTATTACTCAAGTTAAGTTTTCTGTCCCCTCTCTCTTGTTTTATAGAAATCCCAGAAGGAGGAGAATGTTACTATGCTTGATGATGTCATTGAGTTTCCTTAACATAGTATCATTTTTTTTCCATTACTTTGTCTTCTACCTTGCATTCTTCTGCCTTTTCTAAGCTACTATTGATTCCTTCTAGTACATTTTTAATGTTTGGTTTGGTTCTTTTCTATATTTTCTATCCTTTTCTTGAAGGTCTCACTGAGATTCTCCACTTGTTTCTCAGGTCTGGTAAGCATATTTATGACCATTACTTTGAATTCTCTATTAGGCATATAACTTACCGGTGTTTCATTTAGCTCGTTTGCTGTGGTTTTGTCCTATTCTTTCATTTGGGACATATTCCTCTGTCTCCTTGCTTCAGCGGGGTCCCTTAGGTGGAGCTGGACCTACTTTGCCTGTTTTGGGCAGAGTTTGGTCCCTGTACTGTTAAAATTCCAGTCTAGGGCCACCATGGGCTTGCAGTTGGGTAGTGTCAGCAGTGAAACCAGATGCTTGCCCTGAGCTCATTTGCTGAGGCTGCAGTCATACTGAACTGCAGTGTCCCAAGAAACGTTTTTGTTAGTGGGACAGGCAGTCTGCCCCCAGGCCATGTGTGCAGCTCCAAACACAAAGATCAGTAGGGCACTCTCTTGACACTGCCAGTTTTAAGGTTTGGCTGCTGGAACTACAGTTGAACTGATGTGTTTGGTTATCTTACCCTCTCCCCAGGGCAGGAGTCACTTTGGAGTGGTGCTGGTGCCAGCCAGGACTGCTTATAAGATGAGGTGCACCATATTGTTTGTGCTAGATCCCAAGAACAGAGGGGCAAAGTGTGTGGTGTTAGCAAGTTATATGTAGGGTTTGCATGGGCTCCTGTAGGTGTCCATCTATGTAGGATGGGGGTGGGAGAGAAATAGTGCCTGCCAGCTCTTTTGTTCTTGGAGAAGTCTCCTAAAGATTCCTGGCCCTCCAGCATGCCTTCTGATATCAGTAAATAAATCTTTTACACATACCCCAGGTGCTTTTCAAACTGCTGCTTCCATGCTATGTCCCAGTGGGACTTTTATTAATGCTGTCTTTTTAAGAGTGGGGACTCAGTTTTCTACCATCCTAAGGCTCTTCCCCTAGCCCACCCTGCTGATTATTAAAATAACCAGAGCTAAGCCCTACTGGCTTTCAAAGCCAAATGTTATGGGGACTTGTCTTCCAGTGCAGGTCCCCCATGCCAGGGTACCTGGTGTGGGATCTGCTTCTCTCCCTTCTCTGTGCTTGTGGTGTCCCTCCCATTTGTGGTTAGTCTTGCTATAAGTTTGGTTCCTGCTGCATCTTCTCTCCTCCTACCCTTTTCAGTGTATCCTTCTCTCTACAATTAACTGGAAAGTCTGTGCTGCCACTCCTCTCTAGGTGTGTACATGGGACCAAGTGAGATTAGTATCCTCATACATCACCTTCCCAGAATAAAAAAAAGAAAAAAACAGCAGTATAAAAAGAACATATATTATACATGAGGGAAATTCATTTGCTGATCTGAGGGCATTGACTGGAGGGCCAGGAGACAGTTGATAGTTCTTTAAAAAGGAGATGCTAATGGATAACATTTTTTCACTCCACATAGCCTGCTAGCTCAGGGATGCAAACTATCACACAGCACCTTCATGATACATTGCTGAGACTGGCACTGGAAAGTGGTCCCAACACTTGCTGAGGCCAGTGAGTGTGCTCTGTCCCAAATAATCTCCAGTTGTCTTGTTAAAGCCAGGGGTTGAACACAATCCATGTAGGAGAAACCCCTGGATTGCCTCATCCTGGAAGCTTACAATGCAGCCATTCCAGAGCTTTAGGGGACTGTAAAAACTGGAAGGATACTTCATGGCAGAGGACCACTCCCAGGGCACTATACAGAAAATAGACTGCAACACAGTCCAGTCCTCCCGTGAAAAAGACCATTTTTTTCTTTTAGCCTATGGGATAGGCTTCAGATTTCTCCCACATCTAGAGGTCAAGGAGGCACTCACATAGAACATAAGCAGAGAGACACCATCTTTGCAATCCTCTTAGTCTTCAAACAGCTTGAGGAGATGGACCTCCCAGAAAGGAGCTTGTTCATACACCTGGAATCCTGATTTTTGCAACTATTACTCAGGGGACACCTCCAGATCTCCTGGTTTGGAGACCAGCAGAAATTACAATTGTTACCACAAAGGACTGTATATAATTGCATAGTTTAGAAGCCAGGCCCTCAAGCAGCAAATTTTAATCAGCCTGAAAGTAGTTGCTAAATGAGACTCTTCTCCTTGGGTCATAGGCCTTTACACAGCCTCAGCAATGGGGACATATGTCAAGAAAAAAAATCAGATGGTTTAAGCAATCACAAAGGTTCAAGAGACAACCATATGCTAGGACAAGGTTGAACAGTATGGATCATCACCTCTGCATGGCCACTCCTTAGGGACTGAGAGAGGTAGTTGTTTTACCTAATCCATAGAAACAAACAGGGAATCAAGAAACATGAGGAAACAGAATTATGTATCAAATGAAAGAGCAAAATAAAACCTCAAGAAAAAAAGACTTTAATGATACAGAGATAAGAAAAGCAAGGATGTTTACTAAACTCAGGAGAAGAATGGATGAACACAGTGAGACCTTCAGAAAAAACAAGTGACAAATGAAAATTACAGAGGTGAACATACAGTAACTGAAATGAAAAATAAATTAGATGGATTCAACAAGACTACAGTAGAATAAGCAGAAAAATGAATCAGGGAGCTGAATTAAGCAATAGAACTCACCCAGACAAAAGAGCAGAAAGAATTTTTAAAATAAGTATTAAGGGACATCTATGACAACATCAAACAATACATCTGCAGTATAAGGATCCTAGAAGAATAGAAAGAGGGACAGAAAAGTTTTAGAAACAATAATGGTTGAAAATTTCTTGAGCCTAGGGAAGGAAACAACTATCCAGATAAAAGAAGCCCAGGGTATTCCAAATAATATGAACCAAAAAGGATTCACATGAAGACACATTATAATTAAAATGACAAAAGTTAAAGAGAGATTCATAAAAGCAGCAAGATAAAAACAAATTGTAATATATAAGGGAACCCCCATAAGACCATCAACTGATTTTAAGCAGAAATCCTGTAAGCAAAAGAGAATGGCAGGGTATATTCACAATAATGAAAGAGAAACTTCCAACCAAGAATACTGTACTTGATAATGCTAAAGAATTTTCAAGACAATCAAAAGATAAATCCATTACAACAACCTTAGGAGAAATATTAAAGGGACTTCAATGGTAATGATTTATAATAACAAAGTAATACTCATGGGAAAAGGTCAGTAAAAAGACAAAATTAGTAAAATCAAAACTACAATAATATAAAGGACACATATCTACATATTTTTTAATGTGTTCAAATTTGTTACTATCAACTTTAAAAAGACTGTCATATCCATAGTATGAAATGTGTGAACTTCATAGTAACCCAGAAGCAAAATCTTATGGTAACACACAAAAGAAAATGCAAAATGAATATAAATGTAACACTAAAGGAAGCCATCAAACCGCAAAAGAACAGAGAGGAACTACAAAAACAACAAACTATTAAAGTAGCAATAAGTACATATCATCAATAATTATTACTTTATATGTAAATGGACCAATTGTCCCATCAAAAGACAGTGTGGGAGAGAGCTAAGTGAGATAAAAGCTACATCTATGTAATTAACTCTCAGAATGATCTGAGGCAAAACAGGCTTTTCACAGCTAATTTTACAAGAGGTAGAGATACAGTTGGGAACCAAACTCGAGGCAACCACAAACACACAAACTGGAGAGGTATCACAAGCATGGAGAAGAGGACCAGACTCCACACAGGACACCCCTGGCACTGGGGACCTGCACTGGACAGATGAGTCCCTGTAACATTGGGCTTTGAAAACCAGTGGGGCTTAACTTGGAGAGTGCAAGAGGGTGATAAAAAACGGAGTCCCTACTCTCAAAGAGCCAGCATACTAAAATAACAATGCCCAAGACAGCACAAGCTGTCTTGAATAGTGTCTAGAATATATGTGAAGGAAGGTTACTGACTAATCTTAGAATATGTGCTAAAGTGGCAGGGGTTCTTAGGAGATTTCTTCAGGAACAAAAAACCTGGGTAGAGGAAAAGAAACAGAGACCATCAGCAGTGATAGCCGAATGCTTATAGGAGCCAGTGCTAATACTTTGTAACCCATCAAACCGACTGTCTTGGCAGGCATTCCTCCAAAACAGCTCCTGCCGCACCACACACTGTAGGCAGCCAAGGTCAGGAATGGTACCACTTCCAAGTGACTCCAGTGTTGGGGAGAGGGGGTGATAGCCCCACACATCACCATGCCTGCAGTTGCAGCAACCATATATCTTAAGTAGCTATACAGGAGCAAGCCCTATATACCAACAAGCCCATGGTGGCATGAGAGATGGCTCTCAAAAACACAGGAACCACACCCACAGTAGGCAAAGCAGGTTACTGCAGACTCTTAAACTCTAAGAATTGGTAATTACTAGATGGTAGGGCTATGGGTATATGGGTGAAACAGATAAAAGTGATCAATAGGTAAAAACTTCTACTTTTACATAAGTCATGGAGATGAAAAGTATGTTGGTGGCAGAGGGTGACTACCCTTATCATTGTGAGCATTGAATAATGTATAGTATTGTTGAATCACTATGTTGCATGCCGGGAACTAACGTAACATTGTATGCTAACTATACTTCAAAACACAAAATATAGTGGCTAAATTAATAAAAACAGTAAGACTCAGAACTAAAGACACACAAACACTGAAAATGAATGATTAAAAGAAGATACTTCATACAAAGGGAAAGGAAAAGAAAGCTCATGTGGTTATATTCATATCAGATAATATAGATTTAAAAACAAAGACTACAGTAAAAGATGAAAAGGGGTACTATATAATGATAAAGGAGTAAATCTAGCAAGGAGATGTAACATTTATAAATACATGCACTCAATGTAATAGCACCAAAATATATTAAGACGTACTAACAGTCCTAAAGTTTAAAATTGACAACAATAGTAAAAACTTTAGTACTCCACTTACATCAATGGATAAATCAGACAGAAAAGTAAATGAGAACATCAGCCTTAAATAACACAATAGATCAGGTGGAATTAATAGATATATGTAGGATATTCCATTCAAAACAGCAGCATATATGTTTTTCCCAAGTACACATAATACATAGATTACATATTAAACTGCTATATAAAGTCTTAATAAATTCACAAAGATTGAAACTATACCTAGCATCTTTTGCTACCAGAATGGCATTAAACTAAAATGAATTACAAGAGAAAACTGGAAAAACTACAAATATGTGGAGATTAAACCACATGGTACTGTGTAACTAATGAGTCATAGAAAAAAATCAAAGAAGTAAAAATATACTGAAAGGTAAATTTATAGCAATACAGGCCTACCTCAAGAAATAAACAACAGAGATCTCCAATGAACAATTTAACTTTATACCAAAAGAAACTAGGAAAAAAACTAATGAAACCAAAACTTAGTAGAGGAGGAAATAATAAAGATCACAGCAAAAACAAGTGAAAGAGACTAAAGACAATAAAAAAAGACAAATGAAACCAAGAGCTCTTTCTCTGAAGACAAAAACAGAGGAATTTTTAGCTAGAATTACTAAGAAAAGAAGGCTAAAATAAAATCACAAATAATAGAGAAGTTACAACTGACACCACAGAAATAGTCATAAGAGACTACTACAGTTACATGCCAAATATTTAAACAACATAAAGTAAATGGATAAATTCCTAGAAACATGAAACCTTCCAAGACCAAATTATAAAGAAATAAAAAATTTGAGCAGTAGGAGGAGCAAGATGGCAGAGGAGTATGAGATCTAAATTTCGTCTGGTCCCAGGAATTCAGCTACATAGGGATCAAACCATTCTGAACACCTACAAACTGAAAAGGAGATTGAAGAAAAGAATAGCAGCAGCTCTCTGAACAGAAAAGCAACCACTTTCTGGAAGGTAGGATGTGTGAAGTGAATCCGAGGCCATATTTGGGAAGATGGACGGCGGGGGAGGGGGCCTCCATCAGCTGCTACTGGCAAGTGATAGAGCAGCAGAGCACAAAATTACATTTAGAAGTCGGCTCCACTGAGAGACGTCGCTCCAGTGGCTAAGTGGGGGGTGGAACCCTCACTGGGACAGTGTAGTCTCAGGACCCTCAGGGTCACAGAAAGACCGTGGGTGCCTGAGTGTGGCAGAGCTCCCAGGTATTGGAGCAGGGAAGCCAGCTGCAGAGAAGGAGCCAAGGAGGGGGCTCTCAGCTTGGGGTTGTCATAAACTGTGATTTGTGGCACAGTGGGGTCCTGCTCCTCCAGCAGGGACCCAACAAGCGGCAGATCCCAGGGGACTCCCCTTCCTCCCCCAGGAGGAGTGGCACGGGAGTGCACCGCAGGGATCTGCTGGGTTTGGAGACTCCCCACGGAGTCCGGTGCCAGAGATAGAAATGCTCGGTCATGGGCAGGGTGAGCACAGAGTGCAACTGGAAACCAGGGAGATGGGAGTGATTGACTGCTTTTCTCCGGGGGTGCACTGAGTGGGGCCCCCACATTCTTGGATCCTCCAGGTCAGAGATTGAGAGGCTGTCAGCTGTGTGGAAAGCTTGCAGCGAACCAAAAGCTCCTGAGAGCAAACGTGAGCAGATTACTTAGCCCGGTCCCAAGAAGGGCAGGGCAATTCCACCTCCAGCAAAGACATTTGGGAACCATGGCAACAGGCCCCGCCCCCAGATCAGCAAGAACAGCCAGCCAAGACGAAGTTTACTGATCAATGAGAATGGCAGAACTCCAGAGCTAGGGGAATACTGTACATAGAATTCATGGCTTTTTTACCATGATTCTTCAGTCTTTCAAAGTAAATTTTTAACTTTTTTTTTTAATTTTATTTTTCCCTTTTTCAACCAACATCTTATCAATCCCTTTTTTAAAAGATCTTTTTTATTTTTTTCATTTTTAGAGTCATATTCTATCACTTCACAGTAGTTAACCTTATTTTTGGTGTGTGTGTGTGTGTGTGTATATATATATATAAAGTTGTTCTCTCTTTAAAATTTTGGGATGCAGTTTCTTCTAACAGACCAAAATATACCCTAAGTCTCTAGTGTATGGCTTTGTTCTAGTCTCCTGACTGATCACATTCTTTTTTTCTTTTTTAAATCCTCTGCTTTCTTTTTTCAATCAACTTATCAATTCCTTTTATAAGTTCTTTTATAATTTTCATCTTTACAGTCATATTCCATCCTTTCATCGTGTTTACCCTTATATAAGTTTTTCTTTCTTTAAGATTTTGGGAGGCAATTTCTTCTAACAGACCAAAATATGTCCAAAAGTTAGTGTGTGGCACTGATCTATGCACCAGCCTGATCATATTTGATCATATTCTATTTTTTATGTTTGTTTGGTTGGTTGGGTTTTTTTTTTTATCTTTTTCTTTTTCTTTCTTTCCCCTTTTTTTTCCCCCAGTATCAGGGCTCTTCTGATTTGTTTAGTGTATATTTTTCTGGGGTCATTGTTACCCTGTTAGCATTTTATTCTCTCATTCATCTATTCTCTTCTGGACAAAATGACAGGATGGAAAAAATCACCTCAAAAAAAAAAAGGACAAGAGGCAGTACCGACTGCCAGGGACCTAATCAATACGGACATTAGTAAGATGTCGGAACTAGAGTTCAGAATGACGATTTTAAAGATAATAGCTGGGCTTGAAAAAAGCATGGAAGATATTAGAGAAACCCTTTCTGGAGAAATAAAAGAACTAAAATCTAACCAAGTTGAAAGCAAAAAGGCTATTAATGAGGTGCAATAAAAAATGGAGGCTGTTACCGCTAGGATAAATGAGGCAGAAGAGAGAATCAGTGATATAGAAGACCAAATGATGGAAAATAAAGAAGCTGAGAAAAAGAGAGATCAACAACTACTGGATCACGAGGGCAGAATTCGAGAGATAAGTGATACCATAAAACAAAACAATATTAGAATAATTGAGATCCAAGAAGAAGAAAGAGAGAGAGGGGCAGAAGGTATATTGGAGCAAATTATAGCAGAGAACTTCCCATATTTGGGGAAGGAAACAGGGAGCAAAATCCAGGAGGCACAGAGAACCCTTCCGAAAATCAATAAAAATAGGTCAACACCCCGACATCTAATAGTAAAACTTGCGAGTCTCAGAGACAAAGAGAAAATCCTGAAAGCAGCTCGGGACAAGAGGTCTGTAACCTACAATGGTAGAAACATTAGACTGGCAACAGACCTATCCACAGAGACCTGGCAGGCCAGAAAGGACTGGCATGATATCTTCAGAGCACTAAATGAGAAAAATATGCAGCCAAGAATACTATATCCAGCTAGGCTGTCATTGAAAATAGAAGGAGAGATAAAAAGATTCTGGGACAAAAAAAAAACTAAAGGAATTTGCAAATATGAAACCAGCCCTACAAGAAATATTGAAGGGGGTCCTCTAAGCAAAGAGAGAGCCTAAAAGCAACATAGACCAGAAAGGAACACAGACAATATACAGTAACAGTCACCTTACAGACAATACAATGGCACTAAAGTCATATCTTTCAATAGTTACCCTGAATGTAAATGGGCTAAATGCCCCAATCAAAAGACATGGGCTATCAGATTGGATAAAAAAACAAAACCAATTGACATGCTGTAAGAGACTCATTTTAGACCCAAAGACACCCCCAGGTTGAAAGTGAGGGGTGGAAAACCATTTACCATGCCAATGGACACCAAAATAAAGCTGGAGTGGCAATCCTTATATCAGACAAATTAGATTTTAAACCAAAGACTATAATAAGAGATGAGGAAGGACACTATATCATACTTAAAATATCTATCCAACAAGAAGATCTAACAATTGTAAATATCTATGCCCCTAACATGGGAGCAGCCAATTATATAAGGCAATTAATAACAAAAGCAAAGAAACACATTGACAACAATACAATAATATTGGGGGACTTTAACACCCTCCTCACTGAAATGGAGAGATCGTCTAAGCAAAAGATCAACAAGAAAATAAAGACTTTAAATGACACCCTGGACCAAATGGACTTCACAGACATATTCAGAACATTCCATCCCAAAGCAACGGAATACACATTCTTCTCTAGTGCCCATGGAACATTCTCCAGAATAGATCACATCCTAGGTCACAAATCAGGTCTCAACTGGTACCAAAAGATTGGGATCATTCCCTACATATGTTCAGACCACAGTGCTTTGAAACTAGAACTCAGTCACAAGAGGAAAGTTGGAAAGAACTCAAATACATGGAGGCTAAAGAGCATCCTACTAAAGAATGAATGGGTCAACCAGGAAATTAAAGAAGAATTAAAAAAATTCATGGAAACGAATGAAAATGAAAACACAACTGTTCAAAATCTTTGGGATGCAGCAAAGGCAGTCCTAAGAGGAATTTTATAGCAATACAAGCCTTTCTCAAGAAATAAGAAAGGTCTCAAATACACAACCTAACCCTACACTTAAGGAGCTGGAGAAAGAATGGTAGAACAGATCAATTAAACTAGGAGCTGGTTCTTTGAAAGGATTAACAAGATTGATAAACCCCTGGCCAGACTTATCAAAAAGAAAAATGACCCAAATAAATAAAATCATGAATGAAAGAGATCACAACCAACATCAAAGAAATACAAACAATTATAAGAACATATTATGAGCAACTCTATGCCAGCAAATTATATAATCTGGAAGAAATGGATGCATTCCTAGAGGTGTATAAACTACCAAAACTGAACCAGGAAGAAATAGAAAACCTGAACAGACCTATAACCACTAAGGAAATTGAAGCAGTCATCCAAAATCTCCCAACAAACAAAAGCTCAGGGACATATGGCTTCACACGGGAATTCTACCAACATTTCAAGAAGAATTAATACCTATTCTTCTGAAACTGTTCCAAAAAAGAGAAATGGAAGGAAAACTTCCAAACTCGTTTTATGAGGGCACCATTACTCTGATTTCAAAACCAAAGACTCCATCAAAATGGAGAATTACAGACCATTGATGCAAAAATTCTCACCAAAATGCTAGCCAATAGGATACACCAGTACATTAAAATGATTCTTCACCACGACCAAGTGGCATTTATCCCTGGGCTGCAAGGTTCATTCAACATGCACAAATCAATCAATGTGTACAATAAATTAATAAAAGAAAGAACAAGAACCATATGATCCTCTCAATAGATGCAGGAAAAGCATTTGACAAAGTACAGCATCCTTTCTTGATCAAAACTCTTCAGAGTATAGGCGTAGAGGGTACATACCTCAATATCATAAAAGCCATCTATGAAAAACCCACAGTGAATATCATTCTCAATGGGGAAAAACTGAGAGCTTTCCCCCTAAGGTCAGGAACACGGCAGGGATGTCCACTATCACCACTGCTATTCAACATAGTACTAGAAGTCCTAGCCACTGCAATCAGAAAATAAAATAAATGGCATCCAAATCAGCAAAGAAGAAGTCAAACTCTCACTGTTTGCAGATGATATGATACTTTATGTGGAAAACCCAAAAGACTCCACCCCAAAACTGCTAGAACTCATACAGGAATTCAGTAAAGTGGCAGGATATAAAATCAATGCACAGAAATCAGTGGCATTCCTATACACCAACAACAAGACAGAAGAAAGAGAAATTAAGGAGTCGATCCTATTTACAATTGCACCCAAAACCATAAGATACCTAGGAATAAATCTAACCAAAGAGGCAAAGGATCTGTACTCAGAAAATTATAAAATACTCATGAAAGAAATTGAGGAAGACACAAAGAAATGGAAAAACATTCCATGCTCATGGATTGGAAGAACAAATGTAAAGATGTCAATGCTACCTAGAGCAATCTACACATTTAATGCAATCCCTATCAAAATACCATCCACTTTTTTCAAAGAAATGGAACAAATAATCCTAAAATTTGTATGGAACCAGAAAAGATCCCGCATAGCCAGAGGAATGTTGAAAAAGAAAAGCAAAACTGGCGGCATCACAATTCCGGACTTTCAGCTCTATTACAAAGCTGTCATCATCAAGACACTATGGTACTGGCACAAAAACAGGCACATAGGTCAATGGAACAGAATAGAGAGCCCAGAAATGGACCCTCAACTCTATGGTCAACTAATCTTTGACAAAGCAGGAAAGAATGTCCAATGGAGAAAAGACAGTCTCTTCAACAAATGGTGTTGGGAAAATGGGACAGCCACATGCAGAAGAATGAAACTGGACCATTTCCTTACACCACACACAAAAATAGACTCCAAATGGTTGAAAGACCTCAATGTGAGACAGGAGCCCACCAAAATCCTAAAGGAGAACACAGGCAGCAACCTCTTCGACCTCAGCCAAAGCAACTTCTTCCAAGAAACATCGCCAAAGGCAAAGGAAGCAAGGGCAAAAATGAACTATTGGGACTTCATCAAGATAAAAAGCTTTTGCTCAGCAAAAGAAACAGTCAACAAAACCAAAAGACAACCGACAGAATGGGAGAAGATATTTGCAAATGACATATCAGATAAAGGGCTAGTATCCAAAATCTATAAAGAACTTATCAAACTCAACACCCAAAGAACAACTAATCCAATCAAGAAATGGGCAGAAGACATGAACAGACATTTTTCCAAAGAAGACATCCAAATGGCCAACAGACACATGAAAAAGTGCTCAACATCGCTCGGCATCAGGGAAATCCAAATCAAAACCTCAATGAGATACCACCTCACACCAGTCAGAATGGTTAAAATTAAAACTCAGTAAACGACAGATGTTGGCGGGGATGCAGAGAAAGGGGAACCCTCCTACACTGTTGGTGGGAATGCAAGCTGGTGCAGCCACTCTGGAAAACAATATGGAGGTTCCTCAAAAAGTTGAAAATAGAGCTACCCTATGACCCAGCAATTGCACTACTGGGTATTTACCCCAAAGATACAAATGTAGGGATCCGAAGGGGTATGTGTACCCTGATGTTTATAGCAGCAATGTCCACAATAGCCAAACTATGGAAAGAGCCAAGATGTCCATCGACAGATGAATGGATAAAGAAGAGGTGGCATATATATATACAATGGAATATTATGCAGCCATCAAAAGAATGAATTCTTGCCATTTGCAACGACATGGATGGAACTGGAGGGTATTATGCTCAGTGAAATAAGTCAATCAGAGAAAGACATGTATCATATGACCTCACTGATACGAGGAATTCTTAATCTTAGGAAACAAACTGAGTTTTGCTGGTGTGGTTGGGGGTAGGAGGGATGGGGTGGCCGTGTAATAGACATTGGGTGGGTATGTGCTATGGTGAGAGCTGTTAATTGTGTAAGATTGTTGAATCACAGACCTGTACCTCGGAAACAAATAATACATTATATATTTTTTAAAAAGAAGAAGATAGTAGGAAGGGAATAATGAAGTGGGGTATCGGAGCGGGAGAGAAACCATGAGAGAATATGGTTCGGAGAAACAAAGTGGGGGTTCTAGGGGGGGGGGGGTGGGGGAAGGGTTAGCCTGGTGATGGGTATTAAAGAGGGCACATTCTTCATAGAGCACTGGGTGTTATAAGCAAATAATGAATCATGGAACACTACATCGAAAACTAATGATGTAAAGTATGGTGATTAACATAACAATGAAAAAGAAAATTTCAAAAGACTGATTACTTGCAAAAGGATTGAATTATTATTCAAAAACCTCTCAACAACACAATCTGGACCAATTGGCTTCAGCAATGAATTCTACCAAACAGTCAAAGAAGATTTAATACATATTCTTTTCAAAGTCTTCCAAACTCATTTTATGAACCCAGCTGATAACAAGATCAAATGAAAAGTAAAAAAGCAAAACACCAAACCAGTAAAAAGAAATATTTCTGTAAAAATCAGTCAAGGGATTTATAAAATAAAAGGATACAAAATATGATCACATATGCCTAAAATATGGGATGGAGATGAGTAAAGAATGGGTTTAAATTTAAGTGACCATCAACTTAATTTCGCTGCTATATGCAGGAGATATGCAAAGAATAAAGAGAAAGGGATCTAAGTATATCATTAAAGAAAGCAAACAAACCATGAAAGCAAGAGAGGAAAGGATCAGAGAAAATCTATAAAACCAACCACAAAACAAGTGATAAAATGGCAATAAATACATACCTATCAATAATTAGGTTGAACGTAAATGGACTAAATTCTCCAAACAAAAGATACAGGGTGACACAGTGGAAAAATAAACAAACCCAAATCCTATCTATATGCTGCCTACAAGAGACTCATTTCAGATGAAAAGAAACCTGAAGATTGCAAGTAAGGGGATGGAGAAACAGCTATCATGGATGCCAAAAGAAAATTGGGGTAGCAAAACTTAGTAAGGGACTTTAACACCCCATTTACATCAATGGATGGATCATCCAAACAGAAAATCAATAAGATCACAGTGGCTTACAATACACATTGAACCATTTGGACCTAACAGAGATACTGAAGCATTCTGTGCTAAAACTGCAGAACACACATTCTTTTCAAATGCACATGGAACATTCTCCAGTTAATGCATGTTAAGCCACAAAACAAATATCAAAAACTCAAATAGATTGAAGTCATATCATGCTATCATGCATCTTTTCAAACCACAAAGCTATGAAACTAGAAATCAAGCAAGAGAAAAAATGTGGAAAGAAGATACATGCATGGAGGTTAAATAAGAGCTACTAGACAGTGAAGGGGTTGAAGAATTTAAAAATGCATGGAAACAAATGAAAACACAATGATCCAAAATGTTTGGGATATACCAAAAGTGGTCCTAAGAGGAAAATTAATAGCAATACAGGCCTACCTCAAAATCAAGAAATATGTCAAAGAAACCTAACCTTACAACTAAAGGAGATAGAAAAAGAACAACAAAGTCTAAAGCGAGTAGAAGAAGGGAAAAAAATATGAAGTTTAGAGTAGAATTAAATGATATATAAACTAAAAACAAAAACAAAAACAAATCAATGAAACCAGGAGCTGGGTCTTCAAAAAAGGTAGTAAAATTGATAAACCCCTAGCCGGACTTATCAAGAAGAAAAGAGAAAGGACTCAAATAAATAAAATCACAAATGAGAGAAGAGAAATAGCAAACACCACCACCAAAATACAAACAATTCTAAGAGAATATTATGAAAAACTATATGCCAACAAATTGGACAACATGGAAGAAATAGATAAGTTCCTAGAAACATATAAACTACCATAACTGGAACAGGAAGAAATAGAAAACCTGAACAGACCCATAACCAGCAAAGAAATTGATTCAGTAATCAAAAGACTCCCAACAAACAAAAGTCCAAAGCCAGATGTCTTCACAGGGAAATTTTACCAAGCATTTAAAGAAGAGTTAACACCTATTCTCAAACTGTTCCAAAAAATAGAAATGGAAGGAAAACTTCCAAATTCTTTCTATGTGGCCAGCATTACCCTGATACCAAAACCAGGGAAAGAAGCCATTAAACAAGAGAACTACAGGCCAATATTCCTGAGAACATGGATGCAAAAATTCTCAATAAAATACCAGTAAATGGAAACCACCAATACATTAAAAAAATCAATCACCACAATCAAGTGGAAATTATTCCTGGGCTGCAAGTGTGGTTCAGTATTTGCAAATCAATCAACGTGATACACCACATTAATACAAGAACGGATAAGAGCCATATGATCTTTTCAATAGATGCAGAAAAAGCATTTGACAAAGTACATCTATTCATGATAAAAATCCTCAACAAAGTAGGGATTAAGAAAAGGTCATATATGTAAAAACCCACAGCTAATATCATCATCAATGGGGAAAATTGAGAGCTTTTCCTCTATGGTTAGGAACAATACAGAAATGCCTACTCTCATCACTTTATGTAACATAGTATTGGAAGGACTAGCCTCAGCATTCAGACAACAAAAGAAATAAAAGGCATCCAAATCAACAAGGAAGAAGTCAAACTTTCACACTTTGCAGATGACATGATATTCTATATAGAAAACATACACAAAAAAAACATCACCCCAAACCTGCCAAAATAGATACATAATTTCAGCAAAGCCACAGGATAAAAAAATCAATGTACAGAAATCTTTTGCATTTCTATACACCAAAAATGAAATGGCAGAAAGAAAAATCAAGCAATCAATCCCATTTACAATTGCACCCAAAACTCTAAGATACCTAGGAATAAACCTAACCAAAGAGGTAAAAGATCTGTACTCTGAAAACTATAAAACACTGATGAAAGAAAAATTGAAGATGACACAAAGAAATGGAAAAACATTCCATGCTCATGGATTGGAAGAATATTTTTAAAATGTTTTTACCCAAAGCATACTACACATTTAATGCAATCCCTATCAAAATACCACCAGCATTTTTCACAGAGCTAATATAAACAATCCCAAAATTTGTATGAAACCACAAAAGACCGAATAGCCAAAGCAATCTTGAAATAAAAACAAAACAAAACAAAAACCTGGTGGCATCACAATTCTGGACTTCAAGCTATATTACAAAGCTGTAATGATCAAGACAGCATGGTACTGGCACAAAAATAGAAACAGAGATCAATGGAACAGAATAGAAAACCCAGAAACAAACACGGTCAATTAATCTTCAACAAAGCAGGACAAACTATCCAATGGGAAAAATATAGTCTCTTCAACAAATTTTGTTGGGAAAACTGGACAGCAACATGCAAAAGAATGAAACTGAATCACTTTCTTATACCATACATAAAAATAAATTCAAAATGAATGAAAGACAAAAATATGAGACAGGAAACCATCAAAATCCTAGAGGAGAACAAAGGCAGCAACCTGACATCGGCCATATTAACTTCTAGATATGTCTACTGAGGCAAGGGAAACAAAAGCAGAAATAAACTATTGGGACTTCAAAATAAAAAGCTTTTGCACAGTGAAGGAAGCACTTAACAAAACTAAATGGCAATTTACAGAATGGGAGAAGAAATTTAAATACGATGTATCTTATAAAGGGTTAGTATCCAAAATATATTAAGGACTTATAAAACTCAACACTCCAAAAACAAATAATCCAGTTAAGAAATGGGCAGAAGACGTGAATAGATACTTTTCCAAAGAAGACATCCAGATGGCTTACAGACCCATGAAAAGATGCTTAGTATCACTCATCATCAGGGAAACACAAATCAAAACCACAATGAGATATCACCTCACATCAGTCAGAATGGCTAAAATTAACAACACAGGAAACAATGGGTATTGGTGAGAATGCCAAAAAAGGGGAACCCTCTTATGCTGTTGGTGGGAATGCAAACTGGTACAGCAGTCTGGAAAACAGTATGGAGGTTCCTCAAAAAGTTAACAATAGAACTACCCTATGATCCAGCAATCACACTACTAAGTATTTACCCAAAGAATACAAAAATACTAATTCAAAGGCATACATGCACCCCAGTGTTTACAGCAGCTTTATCAAGAACAGCCACATTATGGAAAGAGCCCAAATGTCCATTGGCTGATGAATGGATAAAGAAGACGTGGTATACATATACATATAGAATATTACTCAGCCATAAGAAGAATGAAATCTTGCCATTTGCAATGACATGGAGGCAGCTAGAGACATTATGCTAAGTGAAATAAGTCAGAGAAAGACAAATACCATATGATTTCACTCTTATGTGGAATTTAGGAAACAAAACAAACAAACATAGGAAAAAAGAGGATATCCAAGAAACAGACTCTTAACTAGAGACAACAAATTGCTGGTTACTGGAGGGGAGGTGGCTGGGAGGATGAGTTAAATAGATGATGGGGATTAAGGAGGGTACTGGTTGTGATGAACACCGGATGTTGTATATAAGAGATGAATCACTAAATTCTACAATGGAAACTATTACACTGTATGTTAACTGTCTGGAATTTAAATAAAAACTTGAGAAAAATAGTCATACAAAGGACATACAACAGACACATAAAATTTTATGCTCAACATCACTAATCACAATCGGGGAAATGGGAATCAAAACCACAATAAGACATCACTTCACACTTGAGAATAGCTATAGTAAAAAACACAAGAAACTCAAGGATCAACAAGTGTTGGCAAGCATGTGGAGAAAAAGGAACCCTCCTTCACTGTTGGTGGGAATGCAAATTGGTGCAGCCACTGTGGAAAACATTATGGATGGTTCTCAAAAAATATTTAAAAAATACAATTACCATATAATCCAGTAATTCCACTATTGGGTATTTACCCAGAGAAAATGAAAACACCAATTCAAAAAGATATATGCACCCCTATGTTTGTTGCAGCATTATTTACAATAGCCAAGATATGGAAGTGACCCAAGTATCCATCCATAGATAAATGGATAAAGAAGAAATTGTATATACACACACAATGGAATATTTACTCAGCCATAAAAACAAATTAGATCTTGCCATTTGCAACAACATGAATAGACTTAGAGGGTATAATGCTAAGTGAAATAAATTGAGAAAAACAGATACTATATGATTTCACTGATATGTTAAATTGAAGAAACAAAACAAACAGAAAAAGTGACAAATAGCAGACTCTTAAATACAGAGAACAAGCTGATGGATGCCAGAGAGAAGGTGGGCGAGGAAATGGGTGAAATGGATAAAGGATATTATAAGAACTCTTATCAAGTGATAAGTACTAAGTAATGTATAGAGTGGTTGAATCATTATATTGTGAAACCTGAAAATAATATAACACTGTATGTTAACTATACTTCAAGAAAAAAAAATCTTTGGGAAAATCACATTATATTTATGTTAAAGGAACACTGCATTATGAAGTAAAAATTCAAATGTCATTAGAAAATACTAAGGAAACAAGGAATTTCAATGAGGCTCTTATTTATTATAATCAAAAGTTCCAAGAAACAAAATTTACTCTTTACTACCTTGTGGGATTTAACAGTAAAAAACTTTTAAGATAGAAATAAACCATGCTGAATTCATTAAATATATTGTACAGACATTAAAATTATGTTTAAACTGATAGGATAAGGAAAGGTCTATTAAGTATTATTTAGTCTGAATATTTATATATTGAGTGACATAATAGTTGTAGTACATTATGAGATTTGATCATGATAATTATACTATTATTTTTTACTTTTTAAATTCTAGAACCCAGGAAAAGACAAGTTATATAATTGGACCAAATTCTTTCAATTCATGAATGAGCCAGGTCCTGGACCCAGGCCTGATGGTTTCTAAAAGATGTGCTCATACTCATTGCTACACTACCTTGATTTTTTAATTGTTCAATGGAATGGCATAATATAAAGTTACTTTTATAATGTAATCTCAATTGTGTTTGTATTTCCCAAATAACATGAAAAAATTTTTATAATTATTAACATTTATTACAAGGTGCTGGAATAATTGATTTTTCTATATATATATATGCCTCTATATTTGATGAATAAAATTGCTTTTATAATTATAAAAATTGTTTTATGCTTTCACAGGATGTCTTCAAAATATATCTCACTTGCACACAGAGTGAGCAATCCGCAAATTAACTTGAAATGTTACTTTTGGGTTTTAAAGGTTTGGGCCTAATTGTGAGGAACAGGGGAAATTTTTCTTAAATTGCTTCATTCTATAGCTATTTTTAGGGCTCTACAGAAAGAAAAGATCTTAAAAATCTTCCACCTTAACAAGAACTCATTTCATTGGCTGATAAATAGAGCATGAAAAGGTTTTAAAATAGAATCACAGAGTATTTGGGCTGGCAGATATCTTTGAGGTCATTGAACTCAAATTCTACAATGCTGTAAAGAGACCAGTATAGCAATAGCTTAGGCATCTTGGCATCCATCTTCTGTTTGGACACTTCCATTGACAGGTTGCTCATGATTATCTCAGAATATAGTCCATTCCAAAGTTGGTCAGTTATAATTACTGAGAAGTTTCTCTTTATTCTGAGTTGAAGCTTCCTTTCTTATTACATCCACCTAAGTATAATTGCTTTTCCAGAATGCCAGTGTATCAAATACTAGACATCTAATACTTTTTCCTTAAAATACTTTAGTTTTTAATTACTCAAAATATCATTTGAAATGACTTCAACATCTCAGAACATGTTTATGCACTTGATAGTGTCCTCTTAAATATGATACCCATAACTGAAAATAGTACTCCAGGTGATGTATTATTAATGCACAAAACAGTAGAACTATTTCCTTCTATATTCAGAATACTACCTTTCTAGTAATATAACCTAATACATTAGCTGTCTTTTGACAGCCATGTCACACTGTTGACTCTCAGTGAAATCATTGTTAATAAAACTTCTAGCTCGTTTACACATGGAAAGTGATTAAATCAGACTTCAAGAATGCAGAAATTTTAAGAAAAAACAATAAGAAAAAAGTGGAAATTTCTCAAAAGCAGATCAGACAACCATGAGTCACCCTGATGTTATTTTAAAAAAGAAAGGGAGGGAAAGTAACTTCAAAGATAATACTAGATACATCAGTAACTTTTCCCTGACATCACAGACAGGAAGGATATGTGTAGAGTTCTGGATAAAGTAACAATGAAAGCATGCTCTCCTCTTTTGATTAGTATTAGCATCATGTATCTTTATCAATCCCTTTACTTTTAACCTGAATTTTAAATTGATTTTTTAAAATTTTTGCAGAGAACTTGCTTATTCAATCTGAGACTTTCTGTTTTTTAATGACTACATTTAGATCACACATTTACAGTGTTTATTAAGCTAGATTAATATTTACCATCTTGTAACAATTTTCTATTTGTTACATTTCTTCTTGGTTTCTTTTTTCAGTATCTTAGTTTTAAGTAAGAGCTTAATATAATTCAATCTTATCTTCTCTGTTAGCATGCCATTTGTTTTTTATTTTTTCCCATTTGCCTTGAGTTTACAACATGCATTTTAAATGAAGTCCACTTGTCAATATACTTTATGACTTTATATAGTATTTTATAATAGCAGTATCCCAATTCCTCCCTCCTATCCCTTATGACATTGCCACGATTCACTGCACTTATCCATATAATTACGTAATACATTGCAATTATTACTTTAGAAAGTTATATTTTAAATAAAATAAAAAATAAAAGATTATATTTTACCTTCATTTAGTCTCTGACACACTTCCTTTCTTTATGTGATCCCAATTTCTTATCTGTGTAATTCTCGTGAGTTACTTTTTAATTTCACTGGCTACAGAATTCTAGGTTTTTCTTGTTGTTTTATTGTTTTACTTTCAACACTTAATGATATCATTTTACTCACTTCTTGATTGCATGATTACCGAAGAGAAGTCTGATGTAATTCTTATTCTCATTCCTGAATAGTTAAGATATTTTGTTTTGCCTTGCCTACCTTCAAGATTTTATCTCAGATTTCCTGCTGCCTGAATATGCCTACTTTGTGTGTGTGTGTGTGTTTTGTATTTTGTATTTATTACAAGCTCTCTTTACATGTTAGAGCTGAAAGTGAAGATCCACGTGTTCTGTTAACTCAAATTCCAATGGGAATAATAAAAATAATAAATGAAAAACATTTACTATGTGCTATTATATGCTAGGCACTGACACATATAGTATATACATATATGTAAATAGATTGAATTAATCCTTAAAATAATTCTATTGGTAGCTATTATCTGCATTTCACAAACATAAAAAAAATGAAGCCTGAAGAGGTTTAACAATTTGCCTAAGTCCACAAAGCTAAATAACTGGCAGAGTCTGATCCCATAACCCAAAGAGTTAAGTTTAGGCTTCAGGGTCCTTTGGAGACAAAAATTCTCCTGTCTCTGGAAATTGGTATAATTTAGATCCCAACAAGGGTCTGTGTGATCTCAGATATTCTCCCACTGAGGGTCATCCTGAGCAGAGAGCAAATTCTGTTAAACCTTGCTCTGTTAGTGAATACTCACACCAAGCCCAGAACACAGAGACTAAGACACTTCCGTGGTTCCAACAGCCTCCTCACTTCTCTCAGCTTTCTAGATGTCACTAGTAATAATAAATAAATGACTGCAAAATTTATTTTTCATTTAAATTTGAAGTATTCAAGCTATATAAGTCTCCTATTTAAATATAAGCCAAAATTAGGCAAGTGCAACCTTCTTTATCCAAGGAGTCACTAATGGTGAGAAACCATTCATTTAATGAGAAAATATGACAATTTATAAAGGCAAACTGAGAGTCAAAAACATCTTTCTAAGTATAATTTTTGCAAGAAAAAAAGGTAACATTTTATAAAATGCCCTATGCATAATTCTTCAAGTATTTTCTGTCCAGAATAAGTTTGAGCTCATGTATTTAAAAACTACTTAAAAAAATAAAAAAAAATTAAAACTACTTAAATGATCAAATAAACTTAATAGGACAAATTAGATATTCCAGCAAGAAGCCAGAGAATATTATCAAATATTGACATTTCAAGGAATTGGATATAAATTAAAGCAGAATAAAAGATAGAACAATTGACCAAGGAGAATCAGGAAGCTGACTGAAAATGAGCATTGGGATTAAGGGTAAAATGCAAGGACCCCACCTAATAATTTTTTTAAATATAACTTAGATAAAAGTGCTGACTCAGAGTGGGTACTGAAAATCTGAATTTTTGAAATCCAGCTTGTATTGTGAACATGTGTGTCTTAGGGCCTTATACTAGAGGGATATTTGCCCAGAGCATCTTTTTATAACTCTGCTAAAGTTTATTTTTCTGCTATTCCCTAAGATAATGACAGAACCCATGACCTAGATATCAGGGTGTGAGGAGCTGCAGTAAGTAAGGTAAGGCAAGAAATGGGATGCAAATATTGGATCTGATGGAATCTGTTGTAATTGAATAATTAACAACCTGTTAAAAACAATAGATAACAAATAACAGATATAATAATCTGTTGCAACTAAACAATTGTTCTATATACAGTAGTCTGGAATCCTACCCAATGTACTATATACATCTTTTACATACTATAAAAAACATTTTTGTAAACATTTGGCCTTCCTATGGATGTCACCTGTTAAGGGCAGTTAGAATATCACATTATTTAGTTTAGGCTTCAATGATCATTTTGGAAGAGAGAATACTTTGAGAGTATTCTCCATGCCTGTATGTCCATCCTTTCTTAGTAACGACTCTAAAATCCATAAACAGATGGAAAATCATTAGAGAATTGCCTCCTTTTCCTTTTGCCTATGCAAGAATAAGATCCTTTGACAAAATCCACAGCAATTCCAAATTCTATGCATTCACAGACCCTTTGCTAACAGAGGGAGTAGGCTGATTCAGGAGTTTAAAGAGAGGGCCTAATATATGAGATTCTAACAAATGTCTTTTGTTAAAAATAACTTACAAAAAGAAGTAAAAAAAGTCTTAAAATTTACATTTTTAATGTGATTCAAAAGGCCATTTACATGGAAGGAGCTAGAGAGTATTATACTAAGCAAAATACGTCAGTCAGAGAAAGACAAATACCATATGATGTCAGTCATATGTGGAATTTAAGAAACAAAAATAGGAAAAGGAAAAAGAGAGAGAGAGATAGACCAAGAAACAGACTCTTAACTACAGAAAACAGACTGATGGTTACCAGAAGGGAAGCGCTGGGAGGATGGGCAAAAAGGAGTGCACTTGTGATCAGCACCAGGTGTTGTATGGAAGTGTTGAAGCATGATATTATACACCTGAAACTAATATTTCAGTGTATGCTAACTAACTGGTTAAAAAAATAAAAGAATAGTGCACAAAAAAGGGGGGGGTTGCATGCATATTTTTTTAAAAAGCTACAGGGAAAAAAGAAAACAGAAATAATCATAGAGATGAAAAATATTACTGAATTCAATGAAGTTATGCCAACAGTACTTAATAGAAGTAGTGAAGACTGGCATGATAAATTATTTCAGAATGTAGAGAAGATAAAAACTATGAACAAGAAAATTCCCCGTTTACCATTTTCTAAAGAGAAAAATTCTCAGAAAGATGATTCTATCCTTTCAAATAAACTAAAAAATCTTAAAGTACTATAGAAAAAATAGAAGCAATAAGTAAAATAAGATTTAATTTGTATTAAAAGTGGAAAGTACTATTATCAACTAAATTCCCTGAATTTTTCTGATCACTGTAAAAATTACATGATATAGTTCATCTAATGTACTTATTTGAACACTTGTAACATAGTAAAGCATTACCAAATATTTTGTTATAATTATTATCACTATTATTAAGAAGAATGTCAACCA
Organism: Neomonachus schauinslandi; assembly: GCF_002201575.2. Lineage (NCBI taxonomy): Eukaryota > Metazoa > Chordata > Mammalia > Carnivora > Phocidae > Neomonachus > Neomonachus schauinslandi. The sequence goes on along the minus strand of NC_058411.1, from coordinate 66,883,721 downwards.
CTGCCTCAAGCTTCAGACAAGGAGAAAGTATTTACAACACGTGTAAGTATGTATACAAAAGTATATATAAGTCTGACAAAGGACTTAGATTCAGAACATATGAAGAACACCCACAAGTCAATAATGAAAAACAATTCATTAAAAATAAGGAAAAAGATAAGGGGCACCTGGGTGGCTCAGTCGTTAAGCGTCTGCCTTCGGCTCAGGTCATGATCCCAGCGTCCTGGGATTGAGCCCCACATCAGGCTCTCTGCTCCGCGGGACGCCTGCTTCTCCCTCTCCCACTCCCCCTGCTGTGTTCCCTCTCTCGCTGTGTCTCTCTCTGTCAAATAAATAAAATCTTTAAAAAAAAAAATAAGGAAAAAGATAAAACAAGCATACGGGAACTTCCTGAATTGATGAAGTGTGGGTTACATAAGTTGTTGCATTCATCAGAAGTCATTGATTTGTGCACCAATCTGTATATTTCATTCTGTGTAAATAAATTTAACTTTAGAAAAAAAAGGCAAAAAGACTTTTACAAAGAGTTCACAAATAAAGATGTATGAATGGCCAATAAGCTCATAGGAAGGCACTGAATACCATTAGCTGTCAGATAAATGCAAATTAGGACCACAAAGACATAAAACTGCATGTTCTCAAGAATGGCTAAATTAAAAGGACTGCCAGCAACAATTTTTAATGAAGAAAGGAAACGGTTTATATTATTGATAGGAGGGTAAAAGATGAAATTGACTTTAGAAAAAATTTTTGCAATTTCTTGCAAAATTAAACATGCATTTACTCTATGACCATACAATTCTTTAAATTTTATTATGTTAATCACCATATATTACATCATTAGTTTTTGATGTCGTGGTCTATGATTCATTGTTTGCATATAACACCCAGTGCTCCATTCAGTACATCCCCTCTTTAATACCCATCACCAGGCTAACACATCCCCCCACCCCCCTTTCCCTCTCCCCCTCTGATACCCCCACTTCATTTTTCCCTTCCGACTATCTTCTTCTTCTTTTTTTTTTTTAAATTTTATTTATTTATTTGACAGAGACAGAGATAGCAAGAGCAGGAACACAAGCAGGGGGAGTGGGAGAGGGAGAAGCAGGTTTCCCGCTGAGCGGGGAGCAGGATGCAGGGCTCAATCGCAGAATCCTGGGATCATGACCTGAGCTGAAGGCAGACGCTTAACGACTGAGCCACCTAGGTGCCCCTATCTTCTTCTTTATTTTAAACATATAATGTATTATCTGTTTCAGAGGTACAGGTCTGTGATTCAACAGCCTTACACAATTCACAGCGCTCACCATAGCACATACCCTCCCCAATGTCTATCACCCAGCCACCCCATCACTCCCACCCCCTTCTATTCCTACTTACATTTCAAAGAGAAATAAAAAAATATATCCCTGCAAGAAAGAATTGTAAAAGTGTGCTCACAGGAATTTATTCACAATAGGAAAACCAGAACAACCCAAATATCCTACAATAAACATACTTTAGTGTACTTGTTCAATACTACTCAACAGGAAAACGGGCAAAACAAAATGGAAGATTTCAAATACATACTAGGAAGAAAAAAAAAAAAAACCCTGGATACAAAAGAGTACATACTGTATGATTCCATTTATATGAAGCTCTAAAACATGTACATGGCTGTTGCCCTGTCAGAAGGGGCAGGAAGGAACCTTTTAGAATGATAAAAATGTTTTTATAATAAGCATATGGTTAATATTGGTTAAATTTATGTAAGGCAAAATGCACAAACCAAAAAAATATACTGAAAAAAAACTGAACTCCTTTGAGTTGATTTCCTTTTCACTGTAGTATGCTTAAAAATTCTGAAACTATTTTTTATGTATTATCTATTGAGCAATTATGTATTAAGGATTATGGAAGCCAGATTTCTCATAGTTGGAAACAAGTATTACAAATATGAAAAAACAGGGGCGCCTGGGTGGCTCAGTCGTTAAGCGTCTGCCTTCGGCTCAGGTCATGATCCCAGGGTCCTGGGATCGAGCCCCGCATCAAGCTCCCTGCTCTGTGGGAGGCCTGCTTCTCCCTCTCCCCCTCCCCCTGCTTGTGTTCCCTCTCTCGCTGTGTCTCTCTCTGTCAAATGAATAAATAAAAATCTTAAAAAAAAAAAAACAAATATGAAAAAACAGAATATTAGTGTATACTCTGTAGTGTTTGGAATCAGAGGTGCTATATTAGTATAAAATCATGGTTTTCAGTATATTCTAGCTCTGTTTGCTGGGAGAGGCTAGAGATAATAACACACGTGTCATTGAATTTATCTAGCACTTGCTTACTAAATACCACATTTTGCTAAAAAGAACTAGGACTCAGAAAAACAGATTATTTCATGGCTGGAGGAGGGTAAGTACAAGAAGAGCGTGGAATAATTTTTGCATGTAGAAGTTGGAAAATGCTCCTAAAATTACTTAGAAATATAAAAAGGACATAAAAGTTACCTTGAAGGGGCTTCCACTGGCTAAATTTGGGGAAATTTGATCATTAAAGTAAATAATTTTGCTAATGAATGATAACCCACTCTAAGAACTAGGAATCCATGATTTGGATATCCTTAATATAAACAAATGCATGAAATATCAAGTAAATGTGGGAGAAAAAACATACTCTGACTGTAGAATACTAGCTAACTGCAGTTGAGAACCATCAAAAGATGATAAAACTAGTGTGTGATAGCTTAATGAATGAAGAACACTATATTTACATAGTTTCAAAATATCTGCCCACTATCAGAGAAACAAAATTACAGCAAAAACTTAACAATATCCACTTTAAGAAAATGATTAAAATTAACAATTTTTTTTATTGGGACAAACTGATGTCACATGTCTCCAAATGGAAACATCATTTCTGTGGTATTCCTGCCAAAATATGTAACCTGAAATGAGTACTAAAGAAATGTGAGCTAAACCAAATTGAGGAATGGTTGAAAAATAATTGGCCTGTATTCATCAAAATATCAAGGTCAGGACATCTGGGTGGCTCAGATGGTTAAGTGGCAGATTCTTGATTTGGGCTTGGGTCATGATCTCAGGGTCCTGGGATGGAGCCCCAGATCGGGCTCCATGCTCAGCAGGGAGTCTGCTTTAGGATTCTCCCTCTCCCTTTGCCCTTCCCCCCACTCACAAACTTCCTCTCTCTAAAATAAATAAATAAATCTTTTAAAAAATGTCAAGGTCAAGAAATACAAAGAAAAATTGAGGGATATTCTAGATAAAAAGAGGCTAGAAACATGACTAAAGTGAATTTTTCATCTTTGATTCTTGCATTCTTTACTCTTTATTGCATCTTAGTTTTGTTTTGTTTTTTTAAGCTGTAAAGGAAATCACTGAAACAAATGATACAATCTGAATATTGGGTAGAGTTGTGGGTAAACTAATACTACTGTATCAATATCAAATTTTCTGATTTGACAAGAGTACAATACTAAGAATAACCTTGTTCTTTAGAATTATATGCTGCAATATTTAGAGGTAAATAAACACAGTGTCTCCCAGATTTAGAGAAACAAAGTTTCCATATATACCTTGAAAGGTGGCCTCCAAAAGGGGTTCTCATGATCCCTGCTTCCTGGTACTTCATTGACTAGACTTGGCTATTTGCTTCTATGGACCTGAATAAGACAGTTATAGTATATGTCATGAAGACTAGGTCACAAGTGTCAGTGTGGTGTGACGGTCTCTTACTTTCTCTTGGAGTTGATCCTCCAGCCCCTTCGGACTGTAGCCTCAACACATATAATGAATACAACCTCTAGAGAGACCCTGAGGAGAGAATTTAATAAAAATCTAGAGGACTAAATAACTATGTTTTCAATGGAAATTTCATAGTAAAAAAATAATTTTTAACAATAAGCTTGGAGTAAAAATAAAAATATAAGGCAAAAATATTCAATTAGGGAATTGACAGAACAAAATACAGAAACTTAAAAAAGGAAAATAATGAATATTAAAATGGCAAGAAATACCTATAATTAATGTATTTATAAAACATAAAATAGAGAGCTTGTTCTTTGAGAACCATAAAATTATAAAATTATATATTAAATAAAATCAAGGGCAAAAAATAGTAAAAATTAAAAATAACCCAAAACTAAACAATTATAAACTAATTATAAATCAAAATGATTTATTTTTAATACTCTGATTGCATAAGTTCTGGGAATTCAGGCACTGCCTTGACTTTGCTCACTATTATACAAAATAGGTAGTCAATTGATACTATTGTATATGTACATATATTAGTGCATAAATGAGAATTCCCTTACAAATTGATTAAAGAGGAAAAAGCAACATATTCCTATTGATAGAGAAACACAAATGAAGACAATGATTATACATATTTCATACATTTAATTAGCAAAACCACATTTTAAAGATCAGTTGTTTTGAAATTTGCATGAAAATAGTCATTTCATACACAGCTGCTGGAAGTTTGAATTGGTAGAGGCTCTTTGGTGGGAGATGTGGAAATATTAATATTAAATGTTCATCTATTCTTTCATATCAAAATCACATTTATATGTATCACCTCTAGAAAATATTCAAATATGGGCACAATATGCATATAGAGAATATCCCTACAACAAGGTCAATAATAACCCAAGGAAGAGGAAATATTTCTAAAGACAACTAACATCTATACACATGGACCTGGCTAAATAAATTATATAACATTCATCCATGGATGCTGTCTATGCAGCAGTTCGAAAGACTGAAGAACTCAATGTATTGAGGAAGGTCTTCAAGATGTATTAACCAAAAAGGAAAAAAAAAAAATCACAGAAAAATATAAAGGTATTTATGTAAACAATAAAATGAAGTATGTATTACTTTGGTAGTATATGAATGCTTTTAAATACAGACTCCTGAAACATATTATCCATACACTGCCATCATCTTACTGCCATAAATATATTTAGAATAAGATGTATGTCTAATATACTTTAGGTGAAAACGTCTAAAGAAACAGGAGATTTGATTAGTGAAAGGCACTTGCAGACTTTTCAATACTAAAAGTCAATATAATCTATATTGTTCACTTCTTTTCATGTTGAATTTTGTCCTTTCAAATATCCTTTGCCTAAGAAAATGTTTTAAAATTACTTTTCAGCTTACATTGTTTAGATATGAATTCTATAATAAGTAGCATTTTATGGCTGTCAAATATGAAGAATAAACATCTATATAGTGGGCAGATTTTCTGCTTCCCAAGTTGTAAAAACTACTTTGCAATAATTATCTTGTCTGATCATACATATATTTATTTCCTATAAAATGATTTAATACATTTTCTTAAATAATTGGCATTGAGAAGTCTTCATGATAAGTGTGTATGTATATGAAAAGTGAGTTGATTTACTTGAATTTTTTATTCAGTTTCCTTAGAGGAATTTTTCTTTTTTATTTGGTTTCATTCAATTGGAGATATTTATAAACTCTTTTAATTTGCTGCAGAATTATAATCCAGTTTGTACTATCCAATGCACATGTATATTTTAAAAACTACATTTGTGAAATGCTGTACTTAACACAGAGTGTCCTGCTGCTGAACATTGACTTAATCTTAGGATATCAGGGATGGAAAAGTAAAGAACTAGGCAAACTGAAATAGTCAGAGACTGTTGAATGCTTCAATTCACCTGCAGCTAATCCACCAAGTGGGACACCCTATTTGTTGAGAAATACTGTGCCAAGGATATCACATTTAATGGCTTTGGCAAGAAGAATGATTTTCATCAGCTGTAACAAACAAGTTCCTCATCTCCAACCCTACCATCTGTCCTCCTGGTTCCCACCCAGAACTCTATATATGGGCTCAATTGAACAGGTTTTAGACTGCCTAAGGTCACTGCACAATCAACCTTAACAGATGGCATCACAGCGAACATCTAAACTGTAGCAGTGGCCAAATGCAGAGGATAATCCTCATTGCTGAAGAAGAATGCCCTCTGTGCATGGCGCCCTGATGTTCTGATTCTACTAAACATTTCATATGAAAATAAGGCTCCATAGTCTATATTAATAGCTTAAGTGGATCAGTCTTTATACTAATTTTCCAGTGCATTTTTTATCTTAAACCTTGTTTCTCTTATTTTCATTGTTTTGTTATAATTAGATAAAGATAATACTCTGTGATAATATCTACTCCTAATGACCATGAGAATATTACATATGTATTTAAGTGGAGAAGTAGGAATGCCTATTTTGTTTTAAGACATTAGTGGGTACTGAAAAACAGTACCGTCACTATTAAAATAGTCACACACAGCTTAAGATAACCATAAGTAATTGATAAGCACAACATCTCTTTAACTCCAAATTTAGTCCTACTTAAGTAATACCCATATGCACATACTTATCTCAAGTATATTCCTATTCCTATCTCAAGTTACATTCCTATTTTTTTAAAAAAAGGTTTTATTTATTTGAGAGAGAAAGTGGGGCGGGGGGGGCAGTAGGGAGTGGGACAAGCAGACTCCGTGCTGAGCATGAGCCCGACTAAGGACTTGATCTCACGACCCTGAGATCATGACATGAGCTGAAAGCAAGAGTCAGCAGCTTAACTGATTAAGCCACCGAGGCACCCCTCAGTTGACTGATATCTTTACTTGACTTCTCAACATCACTTCTAATTTAACAGCAAAAGCATTCTTCTTGCTCTCAAAGTAGCTTTAATCCCTAATTTTCATTTATCTGTTATGGGTAGTTTTATTCCAGCATTTGCCTACCTATAATATTTGGAGACAAAAAATGCTGGAATTTAAAGCTCATCTAGACTCTTCCCCCCACCCCCAGTTAACACTTTAGCCACTTATCCTATCATGTTCCAAGATTCCTGGAAGCCAAATTTATATCCTCCAAGTGGGAAATGAAGACATTCTTTCTGAAAAAGCAGACTAGCCCAAGAGAAATACCTATAGAAACTGAAATCTCCAAACTCATAATCAAATGAGTCAGAGAAAATTTTCTGTAGTAAAAACTACCATTTGTAAGCCCTATTATGCACACTGAAGAATAGAAGATACAGTTGAGAGAAAATATTTCAAATTAGAATAAAATTTAAATAAATAGAAGAGAGGAAGATGACAACAGAATAGGAAGACCCTAGGATTGTCTTGTCTCATGAACACAACTAGATAATTATCAAATTATCCTAAATACCCAAGAAATCATCCTAAAAACTACAGAATAAACTCCACAACTAAAGGGAGAGAAGAGGCCACATCAAAGAGGGCAGGAAGTGTGGAGACATGGTTTAGGGGAGAAATGGATCCTGGTGCTGCAGAGGGGAGGGAACTGAGATGACAGAGAAGGGTGAGGGAAAGGGGAATACATGGGGGAATGCACAAGGAGAGCATTTTTCCAAAGCCATTGGCTTGGACAAGGAGAGGGGCTGAATTTCCAGAGTTCTTGCAACCAGTAGGGCTTAAAGCCTGGAGTTTTAAAGGTCAGCAGCTTGCCTGGGATAGAGCTGGGAGGGCATTGCACTGCTCCTGAAGAGAAGGCAGGCAACAACCTGGGGGTACACAGCATGGAAACAGCAATCTGAAAAATACTTGGAGCACACTGGGGGAAATTATTCCCTCTTCTCAGAGTGCATCCTGAGCAGCAACATTCCCTGAGAACAAAGGAGTGGACCAGTGACACTTTCCTCCCCCACCCCTCAGCATAAACACAGAGCCAGGTGAAGGAAGCAGCTCAGTCCTGACACAGGCTGCCTGACTTGCTTATACCAAGCCCCACCCCCTGTTCTCTGGTGGGACTACCCTTCTCAGTCAAGCTTGTCTTAGTCCCAGCATGGTGGACCCCTCTCCCAGAAGACCACTACAATTCCCTGCCCACACAATGTCACCCAACCAGAGTTCTGAAGGGCCTTAGTCAAGTGTCAAGTCCCACTTCACAACAAGAGCACATCTAGTTAACAGTCACCACATTCAGGCCAGGGACCATACACTACCCATAGGAGGGAAAGAGAGCCTCTGCAGACAACCTGCCTGAAGGACAGAACAGCCAAATCATAATAGTAAAGCATGCACAGCACACACTGGAGACACTCCCTGAAGTATAAGGCCCTGGGAACTACATGACCTCTTCTTCATCAAGCCATTACTTTCAGGAGAAGACATAACTAGCTTTTCTAACACAAAGAAAAAGGCAGAGACTTAGATAAAATGTCAAGATGGAGGAATTTTTCCCAAATGAAAGAACAAGATAAGGCCATGGGCAGAGATCTAAGCAAAACAGATATAAGTAACATGCCTGATGGAGAATTTAAAGCAGTAATTATAAGGATACTCACTGGGCTTGAGAAAAGAATAGAAGACATCAAGGAGACCCTTACCACAGAGATAAACGAGTTAAAAAAAAAAAAAAAAAAATTATAAAAAAAAAAAAAAAAAAAACAAAGAGACCCTTACCAAAAAGAAAAAAGAATTAAAAAAAAAAAAAAAACAATCAGAGATGAAGAATGCAATAACTGAGATTGGAAACAGGCTTGATGCAATGAACAGCAGGCTAGAAAAAGCAGAAGACTGAATTAATTACCAAGAAGACAAAATAATGAAAATAATGAAGCTGAACAAAAGAAAAAAGAATTATGGAACACTAGAATAGACTTAGGAAACTCAGTGACTCCCTCAAATCTAATAACATTCATAGTTTAGGAGTCCCAGAAGAGGAAGAGAGAGAAAAGGGGACATAAAATTTATTTCAAGTAAGAGCTGAGAACTTCTCTAATCTGTTGGGGAAGGAACAACAGGGAGCCTGCTTCACCCTCTTCTGCTCCCCCTGCTTGTGCTCTCTCTTCCTGTCAAATAAATAAATAAAATCTAAAAAAAAAAAAAGAAAGAAAGAAAGAAAGAAAAGAAATTGGGCAAGCCAGAGGGAATGGCATGATACATTGAACATGCTGAATGGGAAAAACCAATAATACTCTATCCAGTAAGGTTGTCATTCAGAATAGAAAGAGAGAGAGAGAGTTTCCCAGAAACTGAAAAACTAAAGGAAATTGTGACCACTAAACCAGCCCTGCAAGAAATATTAAAGGGGATGCTTTAAGTGCAAAGGAGAGATGAAAAGTGACAAAGACAAAAAAGGATTAGAGAAAATCTCTAGAAACAATGACAAAGCAAGCAAAAAAATGGCAATAAATACATATCTCTCAGTAATTACTTTGAATGTAAACAGACTAAATGCTCCAATACAAAGACATAGGGTTTCAGAATGGATAAAACAACAAGACCCACCCATATGCTGCCTACAAGAGACTCATTTTGGACCTAAAGTCACCTGCAGATTGAAAGTGAGGGGGTGGAGAAACATTTATCACACGAATTGATGTCAAAGGAAACCTGGAACAGCAATACTTTTATCTAACAAACTAGATTTAAACCAAAGTCTCTATGAAGAGATGAAGATGGGCAATGTATCATCAGAAGGGGGACTATCCAACAAGAAGATCTAACAATTTTATTTATGGCCCCAACTTGGGAGTACCCAAATATATAAAACAACTAATAACAAACATAAAGGAACTAATTGATAATAATACAATAATAGCAGGGGACCCTAACATTCCACTTATATCAATCAACAGATCATCCAAGCAGAAAACAAACAAGGAAACAATGACTTTGAATTACACGCTGGATCAGATGGACTTAACATATATTCAGAACATTCCATACTAAAGCAGCAGAATACACATTCTTTTTAAGTGCACATGGAACATTCTCCAGAATAGATCATGTATTAGGTCACAAAACAGGCCTCAACAAATACAGAAAGATTGAGATCATACCATGCACCTTTTCTGACCAAGACACTATGACACTAGAAGTCAACCACAAGAAAAACTTCGGAAAGTCCACAAATACGTGGAGGCTAAACAACATGCTACTAAACAGTGAACAGGTCAACCAGGAAATCAAAGACGACATAAAAAAAATACATGGAAACAAATGAAAATGAAAACACAGTGGTCTAAGACCTTTGGGATGTACCAAAAGTGGTCCTAAGAGGGAAGCATATAGCAATACAAGCCTACCTTGAGAAGCAAGAAAGATGTCAAATAACCTAACCTTACACTTACAGGAACTAGGAAAAGAACACTAAACAAATCCTAAAGCCAGCAGAAAGGAGGAAGTAATAAAGATTAGAGCAGAAATAAAGGATATAGAAATTAAAAAAAAATAGAATGGATCAATGAAATCAGGAGATGAGTCTTTGAAAAAATTAATAAAATTGATAAACCCACAGCCAGACTTATCAAAAAGAAAAAGGACCCAAATAAATAAAATTAATAATGAGAGAGGATAAATAATCAATACCACAGAAGTATAAGCAATTATAAGATTATAAATCAATGAAAGATGAGAGAAAAATTAAAGAAATTATAACATCATCTCAGGAATATCAAAAGCTGTATAATAGGAAATCTAAAAAAAACGAAGGAGAGGAAATTATGAAGACTTTAAATAAATTTTCTAGAATTTAAGAACATTAGTTTTCAGACTAATACGGTTTGTCAAGTGCCACTGAAGTCCTACACTGATGGAATTTCATCATGAAATTTCAGGATAGGAGGGAAGTGGAGAGATGAAAGCCGCCAGGGAGAATAGAACAGGTCACATACAAGGATAAAAAGTCAGAATAGCAGCATTGGAAGCTAGAAGACAATAGATAATGCCTTCTTATATAGGGGAAAATACTTAGATATCTGAAAAGGGAAAAATAATCAATGAATTGTATGAATACAACAAAGACGCTTTCTGATAAGCAAATTATCAAACATTTACCCTCAAAAGTTCTGAAGTTCTTTTCAATAAAACATAGGATATAAACCAAGAAAGAGAAGATGTAGTATGAAATCACTGGTCCAGATCATAGGACTAAAAGGAGAGGACAAGAAGAAGGTCTTCAGGAAAATTTAAATAAAAAATAAAACCTGTAGAATTCCTCATGTGTTTAACCATGTGTAAGGTAACATATTCAGAGAGGTTTTATAATTCTTTTCTAAATTTGGGAAGAAATTACATAGAAAATTAAGCAAAAAGAAAGCAAGAGATTGTAAACTTTGGGAACAACAAAGGAAAGCATACCTTACTACATCAGTGTCTTATGATAGTCATCATCAATATAAAGCAAACATTACATACTGTGTTTAATCAAAATTGCAATATATGTTATTGAGAGGAGTAAGGGAAGTTAAGTAAGAACTTCAGGGTGGTAGTTAAGCAAGATAAATTCCTATCATGGTAGGAAATCAATAAAAAATGTCTAAAATTGTTAAAGGAGTATTTGAAGAATATAGTTTACAAATAGGTAAGTAGATATCAGAACAAACAATTGAAGATCAAAGAGAACACAGAGTTAAGATGTAACTATCCTATTAGTCACAGAGTATCATTTTTTCTTAAAATCATGCTTATGTAATAAAATAATTATAAATATCAATGGAAAAATAAAATATAAAATTAATATATAACACTAGATGCTTACAGGAGACAGAAGATGAATAGAAGATGAAAACGTAATAAAATAGATTTAAAAAGGGGTTATATATGAATTCCAAATCTTACAGCAGGAAATAAAAAAGGACTCCACTAAGTCCAATTATCTTAACCTGTGATAAGAGAAAGAGAGGAGTGGAAAGAAACAAGAGGTAGAGAGCTCAAGAAACTAAAAAGGAAGAGTATTTTAAGTATAAATGCCCCTATATCAGCAGAGTCAGAAAACTCTGGGTAAGTTATTAGACAGAGTGGGGGTGACATGGGAGTATAATGTCTTTCAAGAGGGAATAAAAATTTTTCTTGTGTGAAAACTCTAGCTAGTATCTCCAGTATGCATTTTTGACCACTATGGCAGGAAAGGAAAGACAAAACAAACTTATGTGTACAAAAATAAGATCCTATATAAATGAGTAAAAGTTGACTTGTTTTTGCTTAAGTGGGAATAAAACCCTCAATTACTCTCTCTCCCCCATCAACCTCACCTCACCCCCCCGCCACATTTCAAGGCAGTTATTATACTAGTCTGGAACCATAGATATTGGAACATTGAGAATGCAGAAGTAAAACTGACAATCTAAAGCAGTTCAGGATTTGTATTAAACTGAGCATGGATAATATATATGAATTATACAAATTTATTGAGCAGACTTTAGTCCAATGTCCTATTACCCAGTTCTATATTTTTCCCTCAAATGTGAACATTTTGGAGAAATTTTCCTGTTTTCATTTCTCTTTTCATTTAACTCAGTTTAATCCAGAGACTCTTAGTTGGTCTCTCTTTTTAAAATTTATTTATTTTAGAGAGAGAGCAAGGTCATGAGCAGGAGTTGCAGAGGGAGAGGGAGAGACAATCTCAAGCAGACTCTGTGCTGAGTGTGGAGCCCAACATGGGGCTCCATCTCATGACCCTGAGATCATGACCTGAGCCAAAACCAAGAAATCAGACGCTTAACTGACTGTGCCACCTAGGTGCCCCTGGTCTCTTAATTTACCTTCTCCCACATAAAATGTATTTTCACATCTCTCAACCAAATCCTTTTTTTTTTTAAGTTTTTAATTACTTATTTGAGAGAGACAGAGAGAGTGACAGAGAGCACAGGTGGGGAGGAGAGGGAGAAGCAGGCTCCCCGCTGAGCAGGGAGCCTGACATGGGGCTCAATCTCAGAACCCTGGAATCCTGACCTGAGCCAAAGGCAGACGCTTAACAGACTGAACCACCTATCCATTTTTTTTTTAAATACTATTTCCAACATGATATTAACCATGTTATTTCTGTGCGTGTGTGTGTGTGTGTGTGCTAACTTTGTCAAGCTCAACAATCAGGTTATAACAGTGTTCATACAACTGTTTGCATGGTGCTAGTCTTTTTTATACTACTGAAAAGGTGGGTGGGATGATGGGTTATATAGGTGATGAGGATTAAGGAAGACACTTGTGATGAGCACTGGGTGTTGTATGGAAGGGCTGAATCCCTATATTGTACACCTGAAACTAATATTACACTGTATATTAACCGGAATTTGCATAAAAATATACCAAAAAAGAAATGTAATCTGTTCCTTAAATAATTTTCTCTAAATGTAATGTACCATTTTGTATCTAATTGAATGTATTAATATTTATAGTTATTGCTCAGGTTTTTATGTTATATTGAACCAATTTAAGGGAAAATAATGTACAGGTATTTTCTACTTTATTACCATAAAAAGGTGTTATTCTTTTATATTTTTGTAAGCTTTGTCCTATACATTTCCTTTCTTCTTTTTTTTTTTTTGCTTTTTTTCATTAATTGAATTTGTTGATGTCGTTTATTAGTTTCTTCAACAGGCTTGTAGATTTATTCACTAAGTTTTTTCTGCTCAATAATCCAATATATATTTTCATTAAAATGAAAGTTATTTTTTTCTGACAATGGAGTACACAATAAATTAATAAAAGTTAAATGATAAATTGGAAAAAAAAGTAGGAAATGGCTCAAACTCCCAGAAATAACCAGGACTAATGCATTGGTGTATGGTCTTCCCATCTTTGTTTTGAGAATATATTTATTTATTTCTGAGTGCGCATTTGTATATATGCTGAGAGGACAAGAGATGAAGAGCGCCACAAACAGAAAGAGAAAAAATATTACTTGTTTTACAAAGTGAAGAACCTACTCTACAACCTTTTATTTTGACTTTTATTTTGACTTAACAATATATTAAGGATATAGTTAAAAATCCATATATATACCTACATATCTTACCTCATAAAAAAACAATCTTTTTTTGACTTATTATTTTATTTTGACTTAACAGTATATTAAGGATATATTTAAAAATCCATAAAAAAGGATATATTTAAAAATCCTACATATCTTACCTCATAAAAAAACAATCATAACTATATTATAAGAATTCAACCCTATTATTTAACCTTGTTTTTTTGACATTTCAGTTATTTATAAGTTTCTTCCGTAATTAGTATTACATTAAAATTAATGTTAATAGATACATGTTTGCACACACTGGTAAATATGTATTTAGGATAAACTCTTAGAAGTAAAATGCCATGGGGCGCCTGGGTGGCTCAGTTGGTTGAGCGACTGCCTTCGGCTCAGGTCATGATCCTGGAGTCCCGGGATCGAGTCCCGCGTCGGGCTCCCTGCTTAGCGGGGGTTCTGCTTCCCCCTCTGCCCTCTTCCCTCTCGTGCTCTCTGTCTCTCATTCTCTCTCTCTCAAATAAATAAATAAAATCTTAAAAAAAAAAAAGAAGTAAAATGCCATCTAGCTACTGAACAATCAAGGGGTCAAAGAAGAAATCAAAAGTAAAATAAAAAATGACCTTTAGACAAAAAAAAAAAGGAAACACAACAAACCAAAATTTAGGGAATACAGCAAAAGCAGTTCCAACAGGGAACTTGACAGTGATAAGTGACTACCTTGAGAAATAAAATCTCAAATAAACAATGTAACTTTGCACTACAAGGAACTAAGATACAAATAACAAACAAAGCCCAAAGTTAGTACAAGGGAGAAAATAACAGAGTGGATATAAATGAAATAAAGACTACAAAGAAAATAGAAAAGATCAGTGAAAATAAGAACTGGTTCTTTGAAAAGATCAACAAAATTGATTAACACTTAAGCAGACTCACCAAGAAGATAAAGAACTCAAATCAGAAATGAAAGAGGAGAAATTACAACAGATGCCATGGAACAACAAAGGATCATGACACTACTATGGACATCATGTCAATAAATTTGAATTTCTAGAAGAAGATCAATTCCTAGAAACATAAAACCTAAGAGGACTGAATCATGAGGAAATAAAAAATCTGAACAGAGGAATTACTAGTAAGGAGATTGAACCAGTAATCAAAAAGTCCCAAAAAATAAAAATCCAAGAGCAGATGGCTTCACTGGTGAATTCTATAAAACATTCAAAGAATTAATTCCATTCCTTCTCAACCTCTTCCAAAAAAATAAAAGGGGAGGGCGCCTGGGTGGCTCAGTCGTTAAGCATCTGCCTTCGGCTCAGGTCATGATCTCAGGGTCCTGGGATCAAGTCCCGCATCGGGCTCCCTGCTCCTTGGGAGCCTGCTTCTCCCTCTGCCTCTCTCTCTCTCTGTCTCTAATGAATAAATAAATAAAATCTTTAAAAAAATAAAATAAAATAAAAGGGGAATGAACACTTCCAAACTCACGTTACGAGTCTAGCATTAATCCAACACCAAAACAAGGATGCCACAACAACTAAAAAATTACAGGTCAACATCCCTAACGAACATAAATGCAAATATCCTCAGTAATTATTAGCAAACCAAATTCAACAATGCACTAAAAAAATATACACTATAATCAACTGGGATTTATTCCAGAAATGCAAGAATGTTTCAGTGTCTACAAATCAATGTGATATAGCACATTAACAAAATGAAGGATAAAAATCCCATAATCAATCATCTCAATAGAAGCAGAAAAAGCATTTGGCAAAATTCAACATCCATTATAAAAACTCTCAACAGAGTGAGGATGGAGGGAACATACCTCAACACAATAAAAACTATATAAGACAAGCCCATAGTTAACATCATACTCTATGGTAAAAAGCTGAAAGCTTTTCCTCCAAGATCAGGAACAAGACAAGGATGCCCACTCTCATCACTTGTATTTAACAAAGTATTGGAAGTCATAGTCCGAGCAGTTAGGACAGAAATAGGGGGAAAAAGCATTCAAATTGGAAAGGAAAAACCAAAACTGTCACTATTTGTAGATGACCCGATACTACATATAGAAAACCTTAAAGATTCCACTAAAAATGTTATAACTAATAAACAAATTCAGTAAAATTACAGGATACAAAATCAACATTACAGAATCTGTGTTTCTATAAACTAATAATGCACTATCAGAAAAAGAAATTAAGAAAACAATCCCATATTCAATTGCATGATAAAGAATAAAATACCTAGGATAGGAATAAATTTAACTACTATGGTGAAAGGCCTGTACACTGAAAATTAAGACATTAATGGAAGAAATTGAAGAAGTCACAAATAGAAAGATACTGTATCATCTTGGGTTGGTAGAATACTGTTAAAATGTCAGTACTGCTCAAGGCAATATAAAGATTCAATGCAATCTTTATACAAGTTCCAATGACATTTTTTTTACAGAAATAGAACAAACAATCCTAAAATTTGTATGGAACCACAAAATCCCCTGAATAGACAAACTAATCTTGAAAAAGAAGAACACAGTTGGAGACCTCACATTCCCTGATTTCAAACCATATTACAAAAATATAGTAAGCAACAGAGTATGATATGTGCATAAAAAACAGACACAGACCAAAAGAACAGAATACAGAGCCCAGAAATAAACTCATTTATATACAGTCAATTAATTTATAACAAAGGAGGCAAAAATATACAATGGGGTAAAGACAGTCTGTTCTATAACTGATGTTGGGAAAACTGGATAGCCACATGCAAAAGAAGGAAATTGGACTACTATCTAAACCATCACAAGTCCATTAACTAAAATGGATTAAAAATGTGAACTGAAGGGCGCCTGGGTGGCTCAGATCGTTAAGCGTCTGCCTTCGGCTCAGGTCATGATCCCGGAGTCCTGGGATCGAGTCCCGCATCGGGCTCCCCGCTCTGTGGGAAGTCTGCTTCTCCCTCTGCGCCTCTCTCTCTCTCTCTCTCATGAATAAATAAATAACATCTTTAAAAAAAAATGTGAACTGAAGACCTGAAACAATATAATACTTCAAAGAAAACATAGGTGGCAAGCTAGTTGGCATCATTCTTGGTGATCATTTTTTGAATCTGACAACAAAAACAGAGGCAACAAAATATAAACAAGTCAAACTAAAAAGCTTCTGCACAGCAAAGGGAACCAATAACAAAATGAAAAGGCAACCTACTGAATAGGAGAAAGCATTTGCAAACCATTTATCTGATAAGGAGTTAATATCCAAAATATATAAATACCTCATTCAATGAGTAACAAAAAAAAATCCAATTAAGAAATGGGCAGAGAATCTGAATAGACATGTTTTCAAAGAAGACATATAGCCACAGGATGACAAGATGCTCAATGTCACTGATCATCAGGGAAGTGCAAGTCAAAACCACAATGAAATGTCACCTCACACCTGTTAGAATGGCTATTATAAAAGACAAGAAGTTTACAAGTGTTCCTGAGGATGTGGAGAAAAGGGAATCCTGGTGCACGGTTGGTGGGAATGTAAATTGGTACAATTGCTATGGAAAACAGTTTGGAGGGTCTCAAAAAATTAAAAATGGAATTACTATATGATCCAGGAATCCACTTCTGGGAATTCATCTAAGGAAAATAAAAACACTAACTCAAAAAAATAAATCTACCCTCACATTCATTGTAGCATTATTTACAACAGCCAAGATATGAAAGCAATCTAGTTGTTCATTGGTAAATGAATAAAGGAAATATGAAATACACATATGAGTATTATTCAGCCACCAAAAGAATGAAATCTTGCCACTTGCACAAAAAATGGATGGATCTTGAGGGCATTAAGCAAGATAAGTAGTCAGGAAAAGACAAGTACCATATGATCTCACTTATATGTGAAATCTAAAAAAAAAAAAAAATTAAAATACCAGGCTCATACATACAGAGAACAGATTGGTGGTTTCCAGAGTCAAGGCATAAGTGACTGAAGTAGGTGGATGGGGTTAACAGATACAAACCTCCAATTACAAAATAAATAAGTCATGGGGATATAATGTCTAGCATGGTGACTATAGTTAATAATACTTCACTGCATATTTGAAAGTTGCTAAGAGAGTAGATCAAAAAGTTTTCATTACAAGAAAAAAATGTGTAATTATGTATGGTGATGGATGTTAACTAGACTTATCATGACCATTTTGAAATATATTCAAATATCAAATGATTATGTTATATGCCTGGAACTAATATATTGTCATATGCAATTAAACCTCAATAAAAAATTCATCTATAAACTATTTTTATATAAGTACAGAATTGTCTTCTACCAATTTTAATATCCATGTGGGTTTTTCAAAATGAGAAAAGAAATAGTATTTATATTTTTAACTTGCTAATAATGAGATTTACTATTGAGAATTGAACCTTTTTTACACAAAACATTTAAGCTTTTATTTTTTTTTACTTTATTTTTTTAAAAGCAATATTCTCTTTTTAACTAATATGAAAAAGTGATTTATATATGAAGGGCAGTCAATATTTTCCAATTCTATTTCAAAGACTCATTTACAATTTGTTGACTGTCTCTTTTTTATTTTTTATTTTTTAAGATTTATTTATTTGAGAGAGACAGACAGACAGAGAGCAGAGTGGAGGGACAGAGGGAGAGGGAGAGAGAATCCTAAATAGTCTCCGCACTGAACTTAGAGCCCCATGTGGGGCTCAATCTCATGACCCTGAGATCACGACCTGAGCCAAAACCAAGAGTTGGACACTTAACCAATTATGCCACCCAGGCACCCTGTCTTTTAATAATAATCAAAATTTGATACACTTTCAATATTAAAGTGAAATTTATAATGCAGTCAATTTCAGTGTTAGCCTCCATGCTCTGTAGTTTTAATGAAATGTTTAGAAAGGCCTATTTCTATGAGTACATAAATATTTGCTTATGTTTTATTCTAATACTTTATTATTTCATTTTATCTTTCTGGCATTAATTTTGATTTGTGACTTAAAATTGTTTTAACTTAATTTATCCTAAGAGGTTTTATTTTTCTCCAACAACAGTGAATAAGCCATTAATTTTCTACTAATTCGCCCTAAAATCCTAATTGTATACTGTTTTTCTATGATAAATCAGTTAGCAAATGCCGTTGGCAAATGGGAGAGTGATATCAGTATAATATAGGAAACTCATTGGTTCATGCATTACATGAATTTTTCAGCCCATTAATGTTCTATGATATCAAATAATAGCAGCTGAACATAATACAGCTTAATATGTTATGTTACAGAGGAATGACCATTAACATTAGTTATTGACCCTGTGTCCTTCATTCTGTCTCAATTTGGCCATTGTTCTGCCTTGCTAGTATAGTTCATTCCAATTGTTTTGTATTTTTTTCTTACCTTCACAAATTAGCAGACTCAACCCTTATATACAAATTCATTTTTATCTATTAGAAATACTTATGTGAGAGTTAGAAGGAGGACATCATATGGAGGCCTGATCCTCATTTTTTTTATTATGTTATGTTAATCACCATACATTACATCTTTTTTTTTTTTTACATCATTAGTTTTTGATGTAGTGTTCCATGATTCATCGTTTGCGTATAACACCCAGTGCTCCATGAAGTACATACCCTCTTTAATACCAATCACCAGGCTAACCCATCCCCCCACCCCCTCCCCTCTAGAACCCTCAGTTTGTTTCTCAGAGTCCATAGTCTCTCATGGTTCATCTCCCACTCCAACTTCCCCCCCTTCATTCTTCCCCTCCTGCTACCTTCTTCTTCTTCTTTTTTTTTTTCTTAACATATATTGCATTATTTGTTTCAGAGGTACAGATCTGAGATTCAACAGTCTTGCACAATTCACAGCGCTTACCAGAGCACATACCCTCCCCATTGTCTATCACCCAGCCACCCCATCCCTCCCACCCCCCCACCACTCCAGCAACCCTCAGTTTGTTTCCTGCGATTAAGAATTCCCTTACTTATTTATTTGACAGAGAGAGAGAGAGCACAAGCAGGGGGAGCTGCAGGCAGAGGGAGAGGGAGAAGCAGGCTCCCTGCTGAGCCGAGAGCCCAATGCAGGACTCAATCCCAAGACCCTGGGATCATGACCTGAGCTGAAGGCAGACACTTAACCGACTGAGCCACCCAGGCACCCTATCCTCTTTCTGGAAGCCCACAGTCAAGGATGTACACTTGTGAGACTTGGACAGCCACACTCAAAATCCCTGTCCAGACTCAGCATCAAGACTCCTGAGAGACGGTGATAGTATCGGCGCTCTGCAAACTTTGAGTCTAGTTTGCAACTACAGAGATTATATTCTCCAGTGGTATTTCATGGTTTCCAATTCTTTCCAACAATTTTGGAAGCACCAAATGTCTTATATTATTATAGTTGTATTGTCTCAAATATCTAGAATGATACCTGTTTGCTGCACTGTCCAAGAACTATTTACTACTCATTATGAGTCACTTTACTCATCAAAGCATATGGGAAAGCAATAACAAAAAACAAACAACAATAATAACAAAAATCTTGGGTAAATGGGTAAAGTCCACAAATAGGAAAATAAATGATACATCTGTTAGCTCAGAACAGAAAAAGTTGGCAATGTAATCACAGCTTTGGAACTCATGACCAAATGCTTATAATGACAATAGTAATGATGGTCACTGAGTAAAAGAACATCATGCACTGAAAGTGAGAGGGATTCCATGAGATTTTTTTTTTTTAAATCTCAAGTTACTAAGGGAGAGAAAACCTGAGTGGCTAATGATATAGGTATAAAATTTGGGTCCCTAAAGAACTTCAAGAATAAAAAATTCCCAACAATCTGCCTTTAATTATTAGAATAGCCTGAAGGGAGGGTATGGATTAGGATCCCTGAAATTTTTTCAATGTCTGTTGTCCAAGCATAAGGAGGATAGAATTTATACTTGATATAGAAAATGCATGTACTCCTTTTCTGACATATTTGTCATTCTTACCTGAAAAACATTAGTGACGTCAGTAAGATATTTGGTTCCTGTTATGGTATAGATATTATAGTCCAAAAGTCTTCTAAAGAGAAATACCTAGGAAACAAATTTAAATCCCCAAAGAAAAACATTCAAAAAATTCAGGCAGCCGGTATTTTGAAGATGCTTATTATCTTATTTCAGTAATGATTGTTGATTATGGTAATTGATCATTTCAATAATTTCTTATATAGATAATTGGTAAGAGTAATTTAAGTACACTCCTATTTTAAATATTCTTAATTAGTAAAGCACATTTAAATAAATTACCATATTATTGAAGGTCACATATAAGTATGGTTCACTGAAATTTTATAAAGTGATAGCAAATTATATTCTGTGAAATTTATCTTTAAGAATAGCTCAGCAAAATATAAATCAGACATTTTATGGGTAAACAATTTTTATAATAGAGGATTTCTCAGTGTTACAACCAAAATCAAGCATATTTGGCCATCAAATCTTTTATATTCTACTTTTGGCCAAAGATTGGTCACTCTACACAGAAAAAGTAGTAATGTTTTTTTCTTTGTGTTTAGCAATATACACAGGAGTTGAGAGAATGAAGATGTTGGAGAGACTACAATGATGGACAAACAAATGAACAAATAGCACTTCTCTTTCTACTCAGATCACCTAAGTTAGCCAAGATGATAAACTGGGAAACACATTTTTATTATATGGTATACACCTGAAGAAAGGAAGGCAGGGAGAAATGGTGGGAAGGAGAAAATGATGGAGGAAAAATGTTTACTATATATGGACTATACATAAGTCACTTTATAAGAGTAGGTATAGGACATAACTAATATAACTAATATAAAATACATATATGGTCAACTAATAATTGACAAAGAAGCCAATAACACTCAATGGGGAAAGAATTGTCTCTTCAACAGAGCGCTAAAATCCTAGACAAGTACACAAGGAAAAATCAGGTTGAATCACTATCTGACACCACTCACAAAAATTAGCTCAAAATGAATTAAAATCCCAAACATAACACCTGATATAAAACTCCTAGAAGAAAACAGAGGAGAAGCTCCTTGACATTGGTCTTAATTTTTTGATTGTGACATCAAAAGCACACACAAAAGCAAAAATAAACAAAACTACATCAAATGAAAATGCTTCTGCACAGTGTAAGTGTGTCATTCAAAGCTATTATTTCCTTGTTCATTTTCTGCTTAGATGATCCCTAGAAGGATTATTTTTTTAAATATCAAATTGTATCTGTATTTAAAATGAAACTTCAAAACTCTCATATTTTTTTTATTTTTTTAGAGATTTTATTTATTTGATTTATTTATTTAAATATTTTATTTTTTAAAAGATTTTATTTATTTATTTTATTTTTAAAAGATTTTATTTTTATTTTTTTAAGATTTTTATTTATCTTTTTAAAGATTTTATTTATTTATGTTTTTTAAAGATTTTATTTATTTATTTAAATGTCACATTTGACATTTTTTTAAATACTTCATATGCATTATCCCTTTTAGAGATAGCAAGAGCAGGAACACAAGCAGGGGGAGTGGGAGAGGGAGAAGCAAGCTTCCCGCGGAGCAGGGAGCCCAATGTGCGGCTCCATCCCAGGACCCTGGGATCATGACCTGAGCCCATGGCAGACGCTTAACGACTGAGTCACCCAGGTGCCCCTTCTCATATATTTATTTCTAACCACCAAGCTGACCAAAATTTGTAAAGTTTTGGTAGGAGTTTGGTATATAGTCTAGGTATAGGAACTAAAAACGCCATTTTCAAACTTCTATTTTTTAATGCCTATATCTTATGATAAAAGTTATTTTTTAAAGTTTTCAAGAGATATCTGCAACTGATTTATTCATTGTGATATAACAAAAACATAATTGCTTTTAAATATAATACCTTTTGAAATGAAGAGATTTATCATTATGAGGATCGGTTTCTTTTTACAATATGAGTTTTTTAAAGTAAAATAATGAAGGGCTATATCTTGTTATATATCAGAAGAAAGAATTTACCCTCAAGCTTTAGCTCAAATTATCCAATTAATATCAATAAATAATCAAGAAGCATGAAGATGATATATTCTTAGATAACTATCATTTATATTATTTTGGAGAGGTAGCACCTCAATAATGGGGTTTACAAATTAGAATAGTACTTCCTCAACATGAAAGCTTACATTATAAAAAAATACAGTGCACAATATTTATGTTAAAATGTTAAATATCTTCATAGGTTATAAATTATTTTTAGATTCATGTATTATGTTTCTAACTAAAATATTCCAGCTATATTAAAAGAAAAATCATTAAACTATATATATAACTTACAAATCCTTTGAAAGAATAAATGAAGTGCTAGATATTGTTAAAAATACAATTTAGAGTTTCAAAAAACTATAAATGACATTTAATGAAAATATAAAAGGAAATAGCTTCGTAGACTCCAAGGAAATCAGTGGTACTGATAACTAAATAATTAGAATTGGGATTTTGTGAACATCTTTATTAACCTTATATTAATTTGCAAAGTGAGGATAAAAAATAGAGAAAGCCTGATTCCCAGAAGTTACATTGAACAATGCACAAAATAAATAGGAACCATAATAAAAGTGATGCTCATATACTGTACAACAAAATGAAATCTTATAGTTTCTTATAATCAAACTTCTAAAATGGGATTTTTTTTTTACACAGAATAGTGAATCTTATAAATTTCTCCTGTAGAAGTTGAACAGATTGTTTGATATAATAATAGTAGATATAGTGGGAGAAAAATACATGTATGTGTGCATAGGTATAAGTTTATACCTAAATATATATGTCAAAATATATACACCATGTCTCTAGGACCATGATAAATTTCTAAACTAACTTATTGCTATACATGTTTCTCAGGGATGTGAATAATGAATGAAAGTGACATACATGTTTTAAACAAAGCCACATGGTCATAATGTAGCTATAGGCTTACAAAAATAATTAATGTAGTTGGAATGAAAAGGCATAATAAAATTTCTAGAGAATTTAGAGTGACATTATCATGTATTTCATGGAAGTTATTTTTTCTTGTGTTACTTATGTTTAATTTCTTTGCTGTCCATAAACAGAGTGAGGAATACTAGAATATACATTCAACAGAATCACCTACTACTACTACCTCTACTACTAATTCTGCAGTCAGTGTGAAGGAACCTAAATGTTTCCCTAAATATGCAGCCTCACGAAGAGTGGCTATTATTACCACTGTTTTCCTCATATATTTATGAAATAATTTTGTTAAAACTAAATAATTTGGTGATGGGTATTAAGGAGGGCATGTATTGCATGGAGCACTGGGTGTTATATGGAAACAATGAATCATGGAACACTACATCAAAAACTAATGATGTAATTTAGGGTGACTAACATAACATAATTAAATTAAATTAAATTTAAAAAAACTAAATAATTCTAAAAATATGATCATTGGAAATAAGAAATTAAAATCTGGTCAGTTATCAACTAAAATATATCCAGTCGACATTACCATCCACAAATCAGGATTTGAGGATCACTAATACCCCATTTACTAAAAATATTATAGCTGTCCAAACTACTGTACCCTATAGATAACTTGCCAACTTCATTTACCTCAAGGCTATCTGAAAGAATATTTCTGTTTTTATTCATCTTATACTATGGACAGAAAAAATGATGGCAAAAGTCATGGCTGATGGAATTAGTGTATTGTCATTATCACAATGTATATTTTGAAACACTTTTTTAAGTTTCATGAACCATTTTTTTAAATGCTTCATATGCATTATCCCTTTTAACCCTCAAAATCTTGCAATGGGAAATATTATTTATCACATTTCACAAATAAAGAACCTGGGGCTTAAACAGGTATGTTAAGTCACTTGTTTGAAATTAATTAAATTAACAACAGGTCTAGAATATCTTGGCATCTCTTAGTCCAAAACCTGTGTTCCTACTGACTGTGCATGTTAATAGTGAAATTATGTTACCATTTTACAGATAAAGAAGTTGAATCCCGATGTTTTATAACTTGTCTAAAGTCAAGTAGAAAGAGAACTAAATTAGATTCTAAATCAAGTGATTTCTTAGTCTATGGTTATTTCTTATATAATGATTTGTTTTGAGCACATTTTGTCATCAAGATATTTTTATCTAGGGCCACCTGGGTGGCTCAGTTGTTAAGCGTCTGCCTTCAGCTCAGGTCATGATCCCAGGGTCCTGGGATCGAGCCCCACATCGGGCTCTCTGCTCTGCAGGAAGCCTGCTTCTCCCTCTCCCTCTGTCCCTTGTGTTCCCTCTCTCCCTGTGTTTCTCTCTGTGTCAAATAAATAAACAAAATTTAAAAAAAATATTTTATCTAGAAAAATAAATTAAAGAAACATTATTTAGAAATTGAGTAGACTAATTAAAATCTCATTTTCCCCTTAGTCGAAAGTAAAAATAGCAAATTTGTTACTCTCAAATTTATTCATTCTCCCAAATTAAATTTGTGCTACTGGGAAAAATTGTCATTTATATTTAATCCAATTGAAACTATGAAAAGGAGGACATTTAGAAGATAAATATCAGCATTTCCATGATTGGACTGTATAGTCCAAAATCTCTGGAATCTCAAAGTATTTACCATTCTGCTCTTTTCACAAAATAAAGACAAAATTAAAATCAGGCAATACTCTAAGAACTGTATATATACTTTAATCTCCATACTACTTTAAGGCACAGAATTTATCTTCATTTTACAGATAAGGAAACTGAATTTTAGAGAAGGTTAAGTCACATACAAAAACCATATAGCTAAAACAGAAGAAACAACTGTCAAACCCAAATCCACTTCCTTTTTAAATTCTTTCCATATGCTCAACATTATTTCTTACCTCAGGAAGAGTGGTACAAAGGAATAATGTATTTTTGTAATAGAGATATAACATTTCACCTTTTAAAAAGGTATTGTTAAACTACCAAGAGAATGCATATTTAATTATGAAAACATAGCTTAATTATGTTATCTCATTAATGAGTTCCAAAAGGTCAGTAAGGTGCTACCACCAAGAGACACCTCATATCAGAATACTGATCACAATTTAATGAATATGAAAACTTGAAATGTACATTAATATAAATATACTTTAAACCTTTAGAGTTCTCTGCCATGTCAATAATACAGTGAACTAAAAATTTAGGTTTTTGATACTCTACCGCCTCATGGGGTATTACTATATAATATAAAGTGGTTTAATTATAAATAGAACCACATCTTCTACATGGGGCTTAGAGAATCAGTCTTATTGTCACAGTTTCCCTGATTTTCACCACACAGACAAAAACAATTTCCTTAAATGATCACTCACTTTATTAATGCTGTTATGACAACTTTGACTGTTTACAAAATATGGAATTTATCCTCAAAATCAACACTTTCAAAATATTCAAATGAAAGAAATATTTTTTTAACTCAAAAAAGGAAATTTTCAAAAATAGTGAGAAGACAGATGACTGTTATTAAATGCACTATATAGTTTTGGAAGGCAACTGCTTTGAAACCATCAATATACAGATGTGTCATTTCTGATATTTACTTTTTAAAATATAGTACTTTTATTTTAATATAGTCATAAATCAGACATTCAAGGTATTTACTATCAATTTTTTAATGCCATAATTGTCCAATAAGCTCAATACTGACCCCTTGGAAAGACCTAGTAATAGTCTGGTTATTCTTGATTTGTTCCCCCAGATTCATTCTCTACCTTTCTCTGTCTCCTTCATGACCAGGAGGATTGTATCACCCATATTAAGTTTTTCATTAGGTTCTGTGAATGCAAGTCACCAGCTGAAAACCAGACTAGGAAGAAGACAGTGGTTGGCATATTTTTCTGCATATTCCTGCTCTGCCCCATCAGATCTCTGGAAGTATCTAAGGCTCCAGTTGAGCAGATCCTCCATACCTCTAACTGCCACACTGCTTCAGTTGTATCATTCCCTCCCCTTTGTCCCTTCAACCCATGGGTGGAAATTGCCTTCCACTGTTGCTAACTTCTGGATGTCTCACCATCCCTTACTGGTTCTCTTAATGTGTTTCAGCCACTATAGATCCTCTTCAGTTCAACCTTTCTGAGTGTATCATCTGTTTCTAGTGCATGACACATATGTATGAATATACAAAATATACATATTTATATATATTATTTCTCTTAGATATATATATAATTCTTTTGTAGCACAATTTCCTAGGTATACAGACATGGAAAAAAAAAAAAGAACCATGGAATGCCTGTCCTCACAGAATTCACATTCTGACTGAGGAAACAATCATCAAACTCATAGTATGCAGGATGGTGACAGTACACAGGAGATATATAAGGAAGGGGCATAGGAAATATCAGAGGTTGGATATGGTGATGTTAGATGGGTTGTCCAGGAATAGCCTCGCTGAGAACTTGGCAGTTGAGAAAATACTTAAAGGAAGTTGTGCAGATATCTGGAATAAGGGGCACCTGGGTGGCTCAGTCAGTTGGGCATCTGCCTTCAGCTCGGGTCATGATCCCAGGGTACTGGGATCGAGTCCTGCATTGGGCTCCCTGCTCAGTGGGAGGTCTGCTTCTCCCTCTCCCACTCCCCCTGCTTGTGTTCCCTCTCTCACTGTGTCTCTCTCTGTCAAATAAATAAATACAATCTTTAAGAGTATAGACTTTCTTTAGTATTTCTTGTAAGGCAAATTTGTGTGTAACAAATTCTCTTTGTTCAACTGAAAATATATTTTATCTTCATTTCTGAAGGACAGCTTTACTATATATAGAATTCTAGAATGGTATATTTTCAGCAATTTGAATGTATTGCCCCACTGACCTTAGGCCTTCATTATTTCTGAAAAGTTGTTTTGCTTTTGCAGCTTTCAAGATTTTCTCTTTCCTCTAACAGTTGAGTATGATGTCCTATATGTGGATCTCTTTATTTTTATTCTTTTTGTTTTACTTTTTGCATCTGTAGACTGTTTCTTAATCAAAATTGGGACATTTGCAACCATTATGTACCTAATAGTTTTTTTCCTCCCTTCTCTCTCTTTCATTGGATTCCTAATGCATATATGTTGGCCGTGTTTCATGGTCTCTGAGGCTTGTTGATTTTTCTTTATCTTTTCACTATTTAGATTAGATAATTATTACTGATTTGTCTTCAAGTTAATTTATTTCATATTCTGCCTCAAATGTGCTATTTAAACACATCTGGTAGAACACATTTTATTTCATTTGTTCTATTTTCACATAAAAATTGTCATTTTTTTCAATGCTTTCGATCTCTTCATTGAAATTCTCTTTGTGTTTAGTCAGTGTCATCATGCTTTCGTATAAATGTAGTTTCCTTTACATCACTGAATACATAATAGCTTCTTTGGAAGTCTGGGCCAATTCAAAGAAGTCTGGGCTGACTTTTTTTTCTGAGTATGAATCATCCTTTTTTATTTTTATGTCTTATAATTTTTTTAAGGTAGACATTTTAGTTAATATACTTTAACAGTTCTGCATTCTTTTCAATACCTCAAGGATAGTTTTTGCTGTTTTTTGTTTGCTGCTTTAGAAATGTGTCAGGATTGATTCTGCTGAGTCCATCTCCTCTGCAGTGATTGGCCACTGATGTCTCTATTTTAAGTCTGGATTCCTAGAATTTGTCCCTGTGTATATAAAGCTTCAGAGACAGCAAATGACTGGTGAGTTGTTGTTCTTAAATATCTCAAGCCAACAGAGTTTCTACTATTTGCTGATGGATCTCTGTTTAGATTGTGTGCAGCTCCTGTGCCTGTGTGTGCAGCCCCTTGGTCAGCTAAAGATATGTGGACACCTTTGGTCCTCTCCTTTCTTCCCTGCACATGCATACAGAAGGTAGTCATGTATATGTAGAAAGTTTATCATGGTCTATAAAGCTGTCATATACCCAGGATATCCCTATTAAATACCTGGTTAGTCTGATGGTTTACTGCTTGTCTCAAATTATAATGCAACCTCAGGCCAGCATAACCTCTGGTCTTCCTTATTTGCTTGCCACTGAGATTTCTACCTTTTCTGACAAAGCCACCAGGCATGGCTTTTTCACAGATTTTTTTTGCCACAGTTTTCATGTCTGTGGCAAACTGTGGCCACTGTGCCATTGTCTGTGGTAGAGTTTGCCACAGAAACTCACAGATACTCATTGCTCTTACTTGGAGATGAGTTTTGCATAAATAAATGCTTCTGAATTTCTTGTTGACTTTGGTCAATCTCCAGAGACCCAAAATGACTTTTTTTTTGACAATTTTGTCCAGCTTTTTAGTTATCTGTGGAGAGTATTTTCCAAGCTCCTCACTACACCATACTAGAATCCTACCTCCCAATAAAGGATTTTGACTAGAGGATGGCATGACTGGCCTGTGTTTTAAATAATTACTATGAATTCATTTATCTTTTTTTTTTAAGATTTTATTTATTTATTTGACAGAGAGAGACACAGCAAGAGAGGGAACACAAGCAAGGGGAGTGGGAGAGGGAGAAGCAGGCCCCCTGCAGAGCAGAGAGCCCGACGCGGGGCTCGATCCCCAGACCCTGGGATCATGACCTGAGCCGAAGGCAGATGCCCAACGACTGATCCACCCAGGTGCCCCTGAATACATTCATCTTAAGTGAAAAAGATGAAAGAAAGAGAGAGAGAGAGAGAGAGAGAGAGAGAGAGAGAGAAAGAAAGAAAGAAAGAAAGAAAGAAAGAAAGAAAGAAAGAAAGA